>NW_010972626.1:166338-208223 GCF_000737465.1 Haliaeetus leucocephalus
CCCCCCCCAGCCAGTTCCTGGGCAGGACACGGCTCCTCCGGCCACCCCCTGTGTGTTAGCGCGGGTGGGGGCACAGTTCGGGGCTGCGGGCCGCCTGTGAGAGACCCCGGTTCTGTGCGGCAGCCCTCAGAAGTGGTGAGGTCACGCCGCCTCAGCAGCAAGCGCTTGGCCCGAACTGCCGGGGACACGAGGTGATTTTTGAGGCAGCGCTGTGGTTATGCGGTGCAAAAAGTGTGCGTGCTTTTCTTTTTTTTTTTCTTGTTAAACGCCTCGGTGCGTGCCTCGTGCTGTCACCTGAGGGCGAGTGGAAGATGCTGAAGGGTGAAGGCCTGCCAGGGCGGGTAGATTTGTTCTTATCCCTCTCGCTGGTTGTGAAGGGGTCCTGGCGTGCCTGAAGCCCCCCAGTACAGCTGGGCTTGGAGACCTGGCGGGGTTATGCCTATACTGGGCCTGGCCAGGACGTGGCTGATGTCCTTCGTCGCCGCCTGTACGGTGCCAACTTTTCGATTTGTGGCCAGAACAGTGTCGATAACATGCTGATGTTTTGGCTGTTGCTGAACGGCCAAAAGGCGGCCTGAACATCAAGGCTGCCTCTGTTTCTCCTGCTGCCCCCCCCGCGGTGAGCAGGCTGGGGGGGTGAGAGGCTGGCAGGGGACACAGCGGGGACAGCTGCGCCAAACAGACCACAGGGCTGTTCCACGCCAGGTAACATCATCCTCGGCAGTAAAGCTGCGAGGGTGGTGGTCGTGGTCGTCCAAAGGTATGCGGCTGCTGGTGGGAGGTAGTGACTGCCTGCCTTTGCATCACTTGTTCCTATTTTTGTTCTTTTTGGTTTTATTCCCTTCATTTATTAAACTGTCTTTATCTCACCCCAGGCATTCTCTTCTCACGTTTGCTCTTCTAATTTTCTTCGCCCCCATGCCACTGGGGAGAACGGGGGAGGTGGGGGAGTGAGCGAGCAGCTGGTAGGTGCTTACTTTCTGGCCAGGGTCAACCCACCACGATGCCAAAGGCGAACCCAGGAATTAACAGGCATGTAAAATGGAAAATCGGGGAACTATCTGTGAGCAAATCAGGGAGTTAAATGCTGATTTTTTTTCTTAAAGAGAAACATAATTAAACATGTTTCTCTGTAGTCCAGAAGAAACTCTCCTAATGAAATCTCGTCTTCTGTTGTAGTCCTGGGTTTTGGAAGAACTTACTCATACTAGTACTAACATAGTCCTTCAGAAACAAGGTGATTAATCTATTAGAGCTGTTTTTCCCTGCTAGGCTAGCCTTGTAGTCAGGTACAGAAGTTGCATTACTGAGGGTTGGTTCATGTAACTTACATAGCTGTTCAGTGCAACAGTTACTAAGTCTCAGTTTAGTATTATTGTGTTATTAAGTGTGACCTCTTAGGTTCCTGCATCAGCAGGCCTCTTGAATTCTACTAAGATTCACCTCTGCTTTGTGCACAATGTAGGATTTAGCATTCTTCTACTAGGTTTGCAGGGTCTCTCATGAAAAGCCCATATGCCCTGCCCTGGAAGTGATTGTTTACTGAAGAGGAACTGAAAATAATTTGATCTCAGAAAAGCTAGTCATCCATAGGTGAGTACTATCTGCCATGTTTATACTATTACATAGAACTACTTGAAGTTGTGTTAGAGACTCTAATCGGAACTGGGGCCACCTAAGGGCTGGTGAAATATTTACAAATCTGTAGTATTATGTCGCCTTACATGATTTCACAGAACGTTTCCAAATTTGAAATGCTGTCATAGCATATTGCCTTGAAACTAATTTCCACCAAACCAGGCTGCTAGCTGCAGCTGGGCAGAACTTGTATTTTAAGGACAATTGGATTTTGAATGCTTTTGTGTAGTTATAGTCATCTTGGCAAAACCTGTACTTTGACGCTTGGATATTAGGGGTAGATGAGTACCCAGCCTCTGTGGTTTTAAAACAGTTTTCCTTACTGCTGTAAGAGTGTGGACAACACTCAAAAGGAGAAGTTTCTGCTTGGGGTGAGGGCCTGAGGGGAAGAAACAGAGAGGGTGGCTGGCATGTACAGGTTTTGTCTAGCAGCTGCCAGCGCGCGAGCCACCTGCAGGGCCTCAGGTGTGAGCCAGTAGTGCTGAGCAGTGTCATGGAGCTCTGGGCTGGCCTCTGAACTGGAGAAGGACCGGGCTGGCAGTGCTGTGCCCGGGAGCTGCAGAGCACCACTGGGCAGCGGCACTCTTCAGCAGGGGACCTGGAAAAGTTTGCTTCCCAAGAAATAGAGAGTTCCTCTCAAACATGCTGCTTTATGCACCAGATGAAGGTTACACACTGGAATACAGCAGCAGAAAGGGCTGCAGGTCCAGGGACTGTGTTGTTGCCTTTAGTGATCCCACCACACTCCAGGGGCTGCGCACCCGCTCGCGGGTAGGCTGTGGACTGTTCAGATTATAACCCGCAGGAAACTAGGTGCTACTTACAAGCAGGCCATGTAGTAAAAGAAACGGATTTTTTTCATGGTTACGTACAGTGACTAAAGGACTACACCATGCTTTTCAACTAGGATAGAAGAGACATGTTTAAAGAAAGGCGCACACTTTGTATGGGGAAATTTTCTTTGTTTTTAATTTACAGCAGAAAGAATATAAAGCATTCAGAAAACATTTTCCATATTTTAAGGGCAATTCAAAACATTTTGCATGGTTCCAGCAGCTGAGTTCTTCAACAGATCCATTGATTCAGTGATGCTTTACATGCACGGTTACAAAAATAAAACTTACAAAAGAGAAGACATCTATACTAGTTTTACATGCAAGTCTTGGGGACCCCCCATTGGGCACCAGCTATTGTGTGGAACTGCCATAAGCGTGCAACCAGAGAGGGGGTTCATGTTATATTCTGTATTTCTTTCACACAGTATTACTGCTGTCGAATGTGTTTCACAAAGGAGCAATTCCATTATCAGAAGACAGAAGATCTGGCTCCTGGCACTTGGGAATTTGAATTTTCCCGGAAAGCTGCACTTACTTATCTTCCGTGACAATGTAAGTTCCACAACCAAGAAACGGGTGAGCAGAATCACTTCACTGCGGGGGGAGTCTTTCTAACTCCCCAGTGATACACTGAAGGGTTATGGCCCGACACAACAAAGCACTTGGAAGCTGTACTTGGCTTCAAGCATGCAAGTAGTTCTGTTGCGCCCGTGGAATCGCTTGCATGTTTAACAGCAAGTACATGCTTAAACGTTTGGCTGAAGCAGGATCTAGATTAGTAGATACACCACCAGGCCCATGGATCTGGAAGAGTAATTTGAAATAGCTCTGTATATTACTGAATCATTTTCTGTAAAGACAGGGAGTTAAAACATTTCCACTGAGGTCACTACTCTTGTTAGGAAAAGGTCGATTCTATATTGTCACGTATTGGTTAATGGGAGCAACATTTCAGTTTCAAAATGTCAGAGTTCTTCCAGTATTAATACAGAGCATTTCCAATTCATTCCAAAGGAGATTCTTCGGCGTCTCCTGTTCCGTTTTTGCGCAAGCAGAAAATTTAACGGTTAAGGTCCCAATTCCATACCGTAAATCGAGGCTATGAGGCTGCCCACAGGCACAGTGTGAGCGCCAGACTGTTCGTTTTTCTTTTTTCCCTTTTTTTAAATTGAATCAGGTCATAAAGCAGCAGTTCAGAAATGTACAAGAGAATTCTGATAATGAGCTATAGCACATCTACTGTAATTCAATGCTGGCAGTGAAAAGAAGTAATTAAAAACAGGTACAATTATAGAAAAGGCACCAAGAGCACTGACCCCAGTTTTTTTTGCCACAATCTTTGTTTTTACTCTTCTTTTAAAGACACCAGTTTAAAAGCTTCTTATGTGTGAATATTTTTAGGCTTCACAACAAGCCTTGCGTTTAAACATTGCAGTTGGTGGCCGGGATCAAGCAAGAACAACTATTCCAAAACTAACAATCTCAAATTTACACCAGTCCATTCAGAGATTTTAAACTGCCACAAGCAAAACAAACACAGAGGAGCAGTTTCTGATCTCAGACACATGTACATAACCCACAGTAACGACATGGACTTCAGGAGTTTCTTCCCTTACATTCCTGTGTAATAAAGATCAGAACCTGGTTCCCATTGTCGAGAATTTGTGACAGTTTTAAATTAGTAGTTCAATTTAAAAAAATCTAATTTCTTTGGCTCCTCACTATGTGGAAATAGCAATATACCATGACACCCCTACAAGATCAGTTTGCATCTTTTTTTAAGTTTTACTGAATTTTTTAAAATTTTTTGTGCAATTTTTATTACATTTTCTGACTTCCAGCAGGAGATATGAAAATGTGAAACATATTTTCTACTTTCGTACTATTTCTTTTTTTTTTTTTTTTCATTTTATGTTCATTCTACGTGTTCTTTATTGGAGTGAGTGTATGGTGTTAAGCTAGATACGGTTTTTGTACTCTTATGATTATCTGCTTTGCAAAAGTAACTTAATTTTCTTAAGCAATATTAGCATTCACATTACTTGGCACCATTGGCAAAAAAAAAAAAAAAAGACGGGGAAAAAAAAAGAAGGAAGGAATAAACAAATAAAATCCAACCAAACCGAACTCCTGGTAGCCAAAATCAAATGTAAACATATCCTTTTTTTTTCTTTTTTTTTTTTTTTTAAAGTAATGTTGCTCTGCCTTTTTTTCCTAAGTCTAAATACAGTAGCTCTTTTTTGCCATTTAGTCATGCTTTAGCAAAAATGTTCTTCTAAAGAACATTTAAAATAAAGTTTCTTATAGTGAAATAAAGTTTTTGTTTCATTTTACAGACCATAGCCACTAATGCTTTGCTTTGTTCATTTCTTTTTCTTGAGTTCATGCACATATCTCTTTGTTTTAATATATACAATATGTACAAACAATACATCCACACTCTTCTCGTTCATTCAGACAAAACTATACAAATAATAATTTTATCTTGCCAAGTTATTGACCCTTTGTGAATAAAATATTTAGTAATTAATCAATATATTCCCTTTCAAATATTTTTTCTCATTTTCCATTTCTACCTTCTATATATACAGAAACTGCCCAGATTTTGATGAAGTAGCCAAAATAAGAAATTTACTGGCCAGAATGCAGCACCACTCTGATCTTTAGGTGGTATAAAATGTCCAGGCAACATATGTATGTGACTCTGCAAAATGACAAGAGGTTTGACAAGTACTTAAGATAAAAAGCTACATGTTTTACAAATTATTTTCTGAACTTAATTCAAATAATAGTACATGAAAGTAAGGCTAGAAAATAAAGTGCTGAATATGAGAGAAAGTACATGACAATTGATATGTTTGCAGGTTCTAGTAAAAATACCAAAAAAACTTTTTAAAACTTGCTTAAGCTGCTCTCTCCATTCCTCATGCATTACCCGTTTATCTCATACACCAACCCCTTCTGTAAGTTCCCACGGGATGTATTAAAAACCTGCAGATTTAAAAAGTTGCATTAAGTGTGCTGTAGAGATTTAAATAAAACACAAAGGACAGAAGTGCGAAGGAAATGAGGATGCATGGACCCAATAAAGATGTACTGATCTAAGCCCCTCCACTGAGACTCTCAAAGCTTCAGTTTCTTGGAGATGACTGACAGGTGCAGGAACAGCATTCTTGTGTTGCTTGTGCATTCCCACCTTTTCTTAACAATATTTTTGGTATAATATTTGTACAGTTCCACATGTTGTTTAATACAGCCCTATATGAAAAGGATAATTAATCGCTTCTTCCTTCTTGGAGAATGAAGCAACTCACAATTTCCTCCTGGTGTCTTTTGTTTTCCCCATGATCCAACAGAAGATTGAGTTCCAAGATGTCTTGCTGAACAAATTAAAAGTTGTCCATGAAAGTGCAAATGCAATGACCAAAACATTACTGTTAAAATCCTGCAGCTGGTATTTCCAGAACTGCAGTGGGTATTTTTGTTGTTGTTGTTGCATGTCTCTGCTAAAAACAGAAAATGAAAACAGTCTGAAAAGCAATGTCACATTGCTACGGGATGCTGCTGCGTATCTTCAAGTTCCTTGGCCTTTTTCAATTCTTTCACTCTGAAAAAACAAAGAGGAGCTATATAACACTTCTGTCGCAACTCTCTTTCAAGACAGAAAACCCAAAATGATTCCTCGCTCTAACCTCCCGTGCAAAGGAGCCAGCTCCCAGAGGAATGACAGGAGGGCAATACGTTCCTGACACCACAAACAGTTGGAAGCGCAAGAATGGGCCGCTAGAAATCCAAGACAAAACACATTTGGAAAGATATACTTATTTCCAGCTACTGTTTTTTCCTGGTATTTGTAACTACAGCTGGACTTTGTTCTGGTATTGGCCTATTTAATTGCCTGGGCAGTTGTAGGACTGCTGTTCCTTAACTGATTCTGCAGCTGCCCGCTATTCCAGCTGTTGCAGCAAAGGGGCTTTTCAGTGTTGACCTCTTTTCTCCATACATCGCTGAAGCGTGAACAATTTGATGTCATGCCCAGCACAGTAGGGGAAAATCAGTCAGTTGTACTTACAGGGGCAGCGTGATGTTGATACAGAATGTCACGTAAGGAAGTGTTTCTATGCGAGCGGAAGAACCGGTATGGGTGTGAAGAAAGAGAATTTACTTCACACTTCCTCCAGCTGCTAGCAGCTGTATCTAGCACGTTGTTGGCAGCAGACTCATGTTTTTTCCCAGCCAGCAGCGGAGGACGCTGCGTGCCAAGGGTGATGAACCTACAGCGTGGAAGAGTCACTCTGCCTAGATGTGGCCTAATGCTTCAGTTCTCAACTCTTCAAATGCATGCAATACACTACCTCCTCTAGCACTTGTCAGCATGAGAACTAAATCATAGCTGAAAGCTGAAATAATTAAAAATTAAATTAAAAGGATGAAGAGAAGGGAATAACTTCAATTACAGTTCAAGTAAAGCAGAATTCGGCATTGGTGCTGGAGTAGCAGCAATCCTCTGCTCCGGCTGACAAACTGGCTGTGTGTCAGTGAAGGCTCCCTGCAAAGGAGCCAAAACAAATCCACGGGGACGTCCCATGCTGCCCCTAAAGCCGAAGGCAGGTGCCCAGCTGAGCTTGGGGCAGCTTGGCTCTGCCTCCTTTTGCAGGGAGCTCCTTTCTGCAGTGCGATCCCTTTGCCACCTGCCTCCACATGCCTCCCCTCTGCTACTGCAAGGGGAGGACCCCCCGAAAGGAGCAGAACCCAGCCTACATTAAGGTGACCTAGCAAAGCATGTACGTGCCCTACTGATGTCGCAAAAACTTGAAAGGACAAATAACAAAGGTATGGTACAAAGGATTGTGTCAGAGCTGCAAGTCTGTGTAACAGAATCCAACTAAGGGTGAATGACTTTAAGAAAGCCTAAGTAAATACAGATAGCAAAAGATGTTGGGAGAGCTACACGGCAGCAATGCCAGTTTGTAGCTTCTGTACGTTGACTTCCACTCACACATCCTCTTTTGACTCTTGCGCCAGCCTGCTCATAGAAGGATACACTGAAGGCTGCAAACTGACCTCTCTAAATGTGCCTCCATTTCACTGTTTCCTTTATTCATTTTTCTGCATGAACTATTACTCAGAATCACAGTCAAAAGGGAGCTGTCTGCTTCTAACTCCTTGTTTTAGCTGACTCAAAGCTCTAAGCACTCAAAGGCATTCTCTTTATTTGTGAAACTGGGGGAAACAGGAGTCCATGAATAAATCACACTAACCAGCATGCAGGTCAGACCTTTGCTAAATACCTTAATTCCACCAAACTGTTTGAGAATATCATGTATGGAAAGACAGAGGGCTCTACTAGTCCAAATGCACATGCCCTTTGCAGAGGCTGAAGACCCACATCCAAGGGGCCAACAGCACTCCTCTGAAATCTGAGTCTGGCAGAGGGGTGCCTCAGTGCAGCCATCCCAGATGCCAAGAAGTGCTCTGATCCCCGGGCTGAGGAAGGGGCAAGGCAGCGAGCAGCACAACTGGTTCTGAATTCCTGCCTGGGTAGCGCTGTGCCGAGCCTAAATGCCTGCCACAGCTTCACAGAGAAATTTTCCACAGGGAAATTTTGGCTCTGCGCAAGCTGGTGTCTAAAAGATGTCTCCTGCTGACATCAGGGGAGTGGGGGCTTTAGCTCACAAATGACAAACTGGCCAACCTCAGTATATTTTGTTTTCTTTCTTTTCTTGCAGCAGAAAAGCAGCCTCTCCCTTGAAATTATTACTAAAATTTCTATTACTGCACCACTTAGAAGCGGAAGGTGAGCCAAGATCCCTGCTGTGCTAGAAAAATGTGGTGTGCCTCTGTGCACTAGGTAATTTTTAAGGCTTAGATTAACTATGTTCAAGATACCATCAATTAATGCATGATTCGCAGTGCAACTTCCAAGTGTTTTCCGTTGCACTTCAGTACAGTAATGTAAAATTAACCTGTTATTATAGATCTCTTACTGAGAACATGCACATTAGATAAGCTGGTGGCTCTTTCACTGAGACATGCTATACCTTAGTTTAGCACTTCAACATGCAAGGGCTACACTAACAAAGCACTTTTGCTGGAAGAATGCAAGACATGCTTTGCTGCAAACTTCAACCTACAGCATGCAGTATCTGTACTGGTGCAGACCTATTGAATCTGTTTAACTGGAACACACATGCCAACAGAAGTTAATTGCTGCAGCGCTCAACATTTGCACTAGTACAGATCCTATTCAGAAGTATGCAATGCTTTCCTTGGTCAAGTGTGCTTGACATCGGCTTACAGATTTTCAGGCTTATAAAAATGTTGCAAGTGCAATGATAATTACTGCTTAAAAACATAAGCACATACTAATACAGAATTTCCCTACAGCAAAGTTACAGACTTTGAAATGCATCATGGGTACATTACTGAAAGATGCAGTTTAGTATGTAATGGCTTAAAACAAACCCTGCGTTCCACAGCATTTATAAACTTGCACTTCAGGATGATGACCATCCACATTTACTAAGCTACCACATTTTTTTAATTAAACTAACCTCTGTGTGCAGTACACATAATTATGCATGTATTACATTAAAAATGGGAGCACAGGTAGGTACTCTTAAGGCCTTTATTTGTACAATACACTGCCTGGTAGGTATGAAGACCTGCAGTCTGTGGCTGACAATCTCTCCTCCACGCTCAGAAGACCCGGCACTGGGAGGCCAGAGACGTTCTCCCCTCTCCCGGCAGCTGGCTCGAGGCAGCCCCGCTCGGCTGTGGGATCTGCAGCATAGCACAGCCCAAGTGGAACTCAAGTACCTCTAACTGCTACCAATAACTGAACAAATCCATGGCCAGGCCGGCGCTTAGGAAGCACTGAAGTGGTGTTGTGAATGCCCCTGCTTCTTCCCCAACCCAGGGCTAAACGTGGTGTGCCACAACACGCGTACGCATCAAGCGAGATACCAGCCCAAGATAATCCATTCATTTTGTCATTTAAAACAACTGTTCTTAAACAAGCCTTTGAACTGCTTTACCAGGAGAACCTAAAACTAATTGTTTTCAACCAATTAAATTCTTTATTGGAGAGTCTGTGCTGCAGCCTTTCCTGTGTCTTAGAAGTCCTTTTAGTCCTCATCTAACACTTCTTTTCTTTTTGAGTAAGTTCCTTACTCAGTGGTACTCTGATTTGATTTTGTTACAACTGTATGAAGTGTTAATACCCCCCACTCAGTGTGGGGCTGGTATTCCCTCTTCATTAAAGCTCGGTGTAATGAACCCTCTAAATTTTCAAATGCAGTCAAAAATACAGTTTGACCAGGGAAGAACTTTGGACAAATTAGGACCCCTGAAAAAGAAACCCACTGAGTAAGTGCTGCTAGAAGTGAACAATATAGCATTGCCTTCACGGTAGAAGGTGATCTTCCTTGGTTCGTACTTTTCTGCTCTTAAATTCAGGCAAGGGAAAAGGGCCAAAGCGTAGCATTTACAGTTACGAGCATTAATAAACTGCTCTAAGAAAAAGAACACTAGGGCAATTAATAAAATGGTACAGCAGAAAGGATGTTCTTAGAGAAGATGTTTCAATCCAGTCTGGCAGACTTCCAGTGAGACTTTTTTCTTTTTTTTAAATAGCAGAAAAAACAAGCGTGCCGAGAGCAAGTAATACCAGCAGGCCAGGTGCTGATGGATGGTACGCAAACCTCTCCAGAGGTCTACAGGCGCTGGTATGCTGGTTTGGATCACTTCTGGAAGTGCCCCCAGCTGCATGGGGACTGGAGGCGAGGACAGTTCCAGTGATGCATGGCTGCAAGCCAGAGAGCACCAGAAAGGGTAACAGGCTCCAGCTGTTGCAAGGCTCCAAACAAGAAGTACCATCCTACGTCAGCAGCTACTGAAACCATGCACAGAATTGCAAAGACCATAAATTTGCTTTTGCACTGATGAAGCCTTCAACAAAAACCTGCTCAAATAACATTTCCTCTAGGCAGTAAGCGCCTCTAAGGGCCAAAGTCATTCCCTCGGCAATTGCTGAAGAGCAGATGGACAGAAAAAGCACGTGCAATCGAGATGACCACCGCTAAGGTGTGTGAATCACAGCCGTGGTGCTGACGCACAGATCGGGAAAAGAAGATGATTTCAACTCTGACCTTTGAACCCTGACGCTTGGGAGCTATGTCCCAGTTCCCAGATTGCTCCAGCCAGACAAAGCTTCTGCCCTTTGAACTGTGTTACTTACTCGGACACCATACAGGAGGTTGCATCATTACGTGCTGAAGCAATGTAGAAAGCAACAGCCCCAGAAGCGAGCAGCAGCTCCTCTCCCCACGCGCCCTCCCCAGTCTTGTATGGGAGTGTGTCAGCAAATGAATTAGGCCTACTTAGAGAAAGTTACAGCAAACGATGGCTTCATGGGTAAAGCGTAACACAAAGCTGCTTCATCAAATTTACTCCATAATGCCCAGCCAGGGAAATGTTTAATGAATCTGAATGCTGAAGATCAGTATAAAGGACAGGGTGCAGGAGCCAGAGAAGGCTGTCTGGCAAGTTACCTGTTGCTCTGAGAGCTGAAATGGCCTGTGGGACATTTAGGAAAAGAGAGCTCTTGCCTTTTTCCAGATATCTCATTTGGGCAGCAAAACAAAAAAGACAGAAAGGCCCAATAAGAATGACACCCCAGAGCACGCGGTCTGCGACTTAACACCCACATTTGAGTTCCAAATACATTCAGCCCCTGCAAGAGGTAAATGAAAAAAGAAATTACGTTGAAAACTTTTGTTGCAGGTACAGTGACGCATATCCCAATACGACATTTTCTCACATCATCCTGAACTCGAACAAACGGGACTTTTCAATCCCTTAAAATTTTCCCCCATTCTCAATCCTACTATGAGATGTAAGAAACTGGGTACTTAAATGCAATGGCTGCTGCATGGCACATATTAAAAACACACAAAAAATACGAGTCCTAGTTGCACAGGAGCAGGAAAGGGCTTGTTGCTGAAATGCCAAGAGAGGGAAGGGTATGCACAGAACAACAAAATCTAGTAGATGATGTTTATTTAGGTATGAAATAAAGTTGTACTTACCGGAGAAACTGACTTCAGGTGTTACATGCACACTCCCCAAACCGGAGAGCAGCATTTAATCAAACCGTCAGAAACGGAGTGGGGGTAAAGGCATCTATTTTTAAATGAAAGATGCCGTGAATGAATACAGTCTTTATTACTCAGGATCATAGATAACACGCGTGCTTGTTCTGCCCCGGAGAGGACAGAAGTTTCGCCATAGGCGGAAAGCGACTGGCTAGCCTCGTGATGTCAAAAGACTTGCTCCTTGTGATCTGCTCCAGATCACCTGCCTACCAAGAGTACGGCAGAGAGGGTCAGAGTTCAAGCGGCCGTGTATTTTTGTTCATGTCCTATATCTGGACTTTGAGCAAAGCTCTCCTTCACAGGAGGCTACAGTGGATGGTTAACCAATGAGCAGGGAAACATTTGTGTAGCAGGCACTGTGATTAGCTGTAACGTGTCCACTAGAGCGGCTTCCCCTGAGATGAAAACTTTTACTTAAAGGCAACAGTAACTGCATATATATTTTTTTTTCTAGAAAGTCTTTTAATTTCTACCACGGAAAGATAGCAAGTTTTGTCTCTTATAAGTTGGCCAATAAAATCTCCCACCTCTCCCTTTTTACTGATCCTGGTGTAATGTAATGCTGATAAATCCAGAAAAATTAATGATGAAATCAATTTGAAAAAAGGTTTTCAAACTGAAACACGGAAGCAAATGCTGTGATCATTTATCTGCACCCACAGACTACAAAAGCAGTGTCAGTGTACCGAGTACATCAAATTTGTATATTACAGACAGACATATGTTTGCATGCATTCCTTCAGCATATATGGAGATGTCAGCTTGTGCACATCAGAAGGCCCAGAAATACTTTTCTTCTGTGCATGCACGCCAGCAGCGTATGCACACGGGTTGCTATCAGAATGCAAAGCAGCAAAGAATCATTTGCTGTAAACAGACTTATTTTGGCACAACAGCAGCTAATACATTTTGTGATGGTTCATAGCTTACTTCTTCCAGATAAGCAGAGAACTCCCCGATTTCCAGATCAATCCCACATCACTTGCCATTCAAGGCAAAACCTGCAAATGCTACTAAACTTTCAGAATCTGCTTCCTGCTGATCTCTCATACTGTTACATACACAAAGCCTTAAAGTGCAACCACTATTTCTCCTCCAGTACTGACGACGGGCCTGTCAGCTGCACCAAGAGCAGAATCACCATACAGTATCTATGGAGCGTGCCCTCAGGGCTGGCTTCCCCAGCTTCGTTTGAGTCCAGGGAGCTGTGCGCTAGCTGTGGGCCTGGACCCTGCCCTTGCTCCTCTTTACAGTCCCCTCTACTAGTGCACTGACCGCGCAACACCGGTCGCTTTTAGTGTATCTTGAGACTGCAGCATGCATCTCCTCTCTTCAGTAGGAATCCCAGCTTTGAACGGAAAGGCACAATTGCTTCATTCTTCTACATCCAAGTTGTACGTTGCACATTCTTTTCAGTGTTGAATCCAACTAGCCCACTTTGGTATGCACTTTTTAAGTTTAAATTATTTCTCCTATTCATAGGACAAAGGTCATAAAACATATTCCCCTCCTGCCTGGCAGGCAAAGCTTACACACAGCGCTGCTAGCGGAGAACGCAGCACAGCTTCCAGCCCGTGCCATTCCCAGGGCAGACGGAGGTGCCCAAGAGAGCAGGGTGCAGCAGGAACTGTGCTGGCACACCCGCACGCAGCCAGCCAAATCAGCTAAGCAGGAATTCTCTGGAGAGAAGGAAGACTGAGAAGAGAGCACCAAAATTGCAAAAACAGGAGTAGCGGGAAGAAGGAAGATATTTTGAGCATACCAGCATCTAGCTGCGGATATGCATGCTAGTCCCTTTTCTTACACACTGTGGGACATGGTCCACCGCTAGCCAGACAAAACCAGGGAAGACTGGGAGACCCCCAGTTATCTCCAGGTAGTGTTAAGAGAAGAGGTCTCACCAGGAAGCGCCCTGCTGCAGAACGAGTCTGAGGCAGGGCAGGGAGAAAAACATCGGCTCTGTCTCTTCTGTTCCTGCAACTCCTATCTTGCACCAGTTT
This sequence comes from Haliaeetus leucocephalus, assembly GCF_000737465.1. NCBI lineage: Eukaryota > Metazoa > Chordata > Aves > Accipitriformes > Accipitridae > Haliaeetus > Haliaeetus leucocephalus. Next base: position 179,968 of record NW_010972626.1, read on the forward strand.
CTTCCAGTTCTGCTGCTTTTGAAAGGGTTTCACACCCTCGACAGGACTGTAGCATTTGACTTTTGCTCAGAGAAGAGACAGAGCGGGTGCATCTGCCATTCTGGTTGGCAGGGGCCCTGCAGCTCAGCCTCCTCTGTCCCACGACCCAAAGCGTGTCGGGCGGCAGCAAGGCTGGCTCCGCACTTGCGCACCAGAGTTTGCACCAGGTTCCTGCCACAACGGGCACACGCTGCGCTATAGGGGCTGAGGAGCTGCAGCTCCTTGCTCAGGACCATCTCAGGATAGGAGGAAGGAGGTCGGGACACTGCCTGCCGGGGAGGGAAGGTGTGCTGTTGGGCCAGCCCCAGGCAGCTCTGCCCTGCAGTGTGCTGCTCTACTGGCTGCTAAATAAAATGTTGTCATTTGTCTGCAGCATTCATTACTGCCCCATGGATATGGTAACTGACCCGAAGATTAAAGATGGTTAAACTTGCTAATGTTTTTTCGTATAAAAGTAGACACTTAGGTCCTTACAACAGAGGAAGGCCGATTTATCTAATCAGAAGAACTTTTTTTTAAGTTACTTCCAGTGAATTTTATTTTTCAAAACCCATTTATGTTTTTTTCTTCAACAGGCTTTTGAAACCAGACACCCAACTGTAGACCAAAAATTACTAGCCCTAGTTATACACAAAGAATCAGGTTAGTAAAAGCAAGTCACCCAGTCAGTCCACCATTATGAGAATACAAGCTATTTTTACAGTTCCTGACTTAACCTGCATTAGTTGTAAAGCACGTTACCGTATGTGCTAAGACCTGGAGCTATATTTTCCAGCTAACAACTTCACAGCGTTGGTGTCTCTGCAACCAGGAGTAATGTTTCTCTTCATCAGGGCAAGATCCATGAAAGTAGCACTTAAAGCAGTTAGGGCTGATCCGGGCCTTTGTCCCCATTTCATCCAATTCTTACTTCATTTGTCATTAGTAAAGAACCCAAATTGTTACTTAGAAAGAGATGTCATTAGCTTCTGCTTCTTTGTTAGGCTCCATAGGCTTAAGCCCAATTCAGACTCTCACTCCTAAGTCATAAAAATTGCCTCTGCAATTTGCAATCAGTAAACCTCCACAATCAACAATTCAGGTTTTTGTTCTGAATGTTAAGTGGAAGCAGGAATCCAGGTCATCCCTCCCTCTGCCTCTCCTCCCTTGCTGAAATAGGAGTAATAAGCACACAAATGGTGTTATTTCCAACTGCAGTTTTTGACAAAGAATAATCCTGCTGTCCTCCAACCTCTCAAATGCAAGATGGCACTGAGCAGTCCCGCTGACAACTCGGGCACGTGCCTTAAAAGCCACAGCATTCCCTGCTCGTGCAGGGACTGTGACCTGCCGTGGGAACACTTTGGCCTATTCCCACCCTGCTGTGGGGCTAACCAGCCCACTAACATGACCGAGCACAAAGGCAAGCAGACTCTTTTCATGCTGAGAATGAGACCCCCCGAGAGAAGCTCACTCAGCACATGCTATAACACAGTTATAGCACCTTCATTTTTTTTTTGTTTTCCTTCCCACTACGTAGATTAACAGCTGAGAGAAGCAGTTGTCAGAAAGCTGGCCCTAGTAAGGTAAGCAGATGTGTAACTTACTGATGACCAGCTTCTAGAAGGTAAGCATTGATGCTTAACCACCTTAGGGAGTAAAAAGCAGTATGAAGAGCTCTTCTGCTTCTTGCTGGCTCAGGCAGAAACAAACACCCACCTAGAGTAGGCTGCATCTGTACTGCAGCTTCCTACCACCTACACTGAACGCTGTCGCAGTCCCAGGACAAAGGACATTGTTACTCATTGAGTGTGTGTGAGCACAGACCCCGTCAAGTTCCAAAATCTACTAGCAGCCATTTTGGATACTGAAAAAATATCCCACCGACAACGCTGCCTAAGCATGCCCATGATGAATATACATGTCCTTTTTCACACATTCATGCATTGGTAACGTCTACTGCAGAGCTCTGTCCTGTTATAAAAGCAGCAGTGTTAGTCATTGCAGTAGGGTTAGTTTATACAGGATTCTGTTTCATATAATTAATGGAGGTGAAACTTACTGGCATATCTCGGCTGCAGCCCCATGCAAGCAAGCAAAAAGCAAAAATATTTAAAATGGAAGAGGAACTGGCTAGCAGGCAGCTACACTCACCCTTTTGTACAGCCTATGGTCCACCAGTGGGCTTCAGATTGCAAAACAATACCAAAGAGCTATTAGCACACACATGGCAATAACCATACCTTACCAAGAGCTTCACTTCAGGGAGGAGGAGACAATACTTCTGCTTGCCTGGAGAGAAAGAACCCTTCCCACTCCTGCCTACTGGACTCCTCCTCATTACCAGGGATGAGCAGTCCTGTGTTTAGGTGTTTTAGGGCAGGAAGTAATAAGCAAGTAAAATAAACCCAATACTGTCATCCCGGTGGCATTTCTAGCTGCATCCTGCCTTCCCTTGCAGCAATTGTCTGCCTTCTATCTCATTCCAAATGCTACTCCATGAAAAAACACTGCAGATCATAATCACAGCCTAGCAATGGCATAGGTACCTCTTGGAAGACTAAAATTTTCCTAAGAATCGGAGAAAGAATAGGAAATAGGAGGTTACCTTCTCAGTGAAAGCTGACGGTATGGACCATATATGGATTCAGCTCAGGAAACCCAAACCACTTTGGAGCTCTCGCATTTCCTTGTGGCTCTAGACGTATCATATCTGGGGATCTCTAAGTAGGTGGAGTCTTTCCAAACCCATTAAATACACAAACCTTGATTCTGCCTCACACAGGACAGCGTGCCAGGAGACAGCTCAACTCACAGTAGGTGTAATGGCAAGTTTTAGGTTGAAAGTTAGTCAAGTGCCAGCCAACAGGTCCAGGCACCATGGGAAGACGGGCAAAGCTCTCCTGGGAGGCCATGAAGTTTCTGTTTCTCACTCTCAATGAACAACACTTCTGTGGTGACAAGTTATGTTGATACCATGTTATGGCTGATGTATGTTTTTCACCACATTTTTGAGAATATGACAATAGATGGATAGTTTTGGGTTTGTTTTTTTTTCAAAGTCAAACGGAAACAATACATGTCTGACCGTCAGAATGACTGCTGCTGATGAATGACCACTTTTGTCTCCATGACACCTGATAATAGTCAGCTGCTAGAGCTCCAATATCTTCTCTAAGAATACATTTGACCAAAACTTAAATTTCTTTTCTGATTTTCATCAACATCTATGCATCCATTACTGAGAGAGCTCCAACCGCAGAACCTCTCTCATTAACTCTCTCAAACATCTGAAATACTGTCTGACCAGGCAACAAGCGTAAGTTCAGGAGATCAGAAAACACAAGACCAACATGCCTATGCACCCTGGATCCTCAAGCTGATAGGAATCATGTTTGCACTACTGAGCCTTTGTGTCAAAAAGCTAATAAGCAAAATAAGACAAGACAACCATTTAAGCTGTTCTGAATGCTAACAGACAAAGAGTTCTCATAACTGGCTTAAAGTAGAGTTTGATCACTTTAAAATAGGAAAAAAACAACCAACCAGATGGTTGCCAGGGGAAAGCCTGAGTAAATCTTGCCTAAAGGCTACAGAATAAGCTCTTAAGAGTCATTTATTGGCCCAGCAACAGAATCTGCTTGTGGACAAAACCCTAGGTTAAACAGTTTCATTTTTCTTTAAGGTTGAATTTCTGAACTTTAAGAATTTACTGCCTTTTCACTTAGCTCACTATCCTTACGACAGACTGCAAACGGCTTTTACAGCCTCCTCCCCCATCTCTATCAGCTGACAGAAATCTGCTACAAGATCCTGCTTCTTTGATGTTCCTGTGCATGCTCTCTTCTCTCTCACTCCCTCAGATTTTCCAAAAATATCTGTCATTTCTATCCTTTGCACTGACAAGGCACTGTGGTTTAACAAGTGGCTCCACAGTGCCATTTTTATGCTACAGACCATTAAATAACATTAGGTGTTAGTTGCTACGGCTTGCCCCTGGATGTTCAGGAGCTTGGATGGCTGAAGCATTTCTTTATGGAGCCTGGGCCTTTCTTAATTTCTTGTTTATAGCAGCAGCATGCTAATTTTGAGCATTTCAAGAGCAGTCCGCGATGGGATTCCAACAAGCAGTACTCCTGAAACAGCACGTGTGGCTGTTAGCCTAAGTACCAGTCACATCATCAGCAGCTGTATCCTGTGTGAGCATTACACAGGACACACAGTAGACTGAATGAATATAATTAGGAGGCTTATACAGAGGTGGTTTTAAACTTACTTAACATTCTAAGTTTCATTACCCTTAGAAAGAGGCAAGCAAGAAAAGTCAAGCAGTGAGGAATAACTGTGATTATTAAGACACAGAAGGAAAATTCAGAAAGCCTGAAGACGACCAGATGAGAGGGAAGCAATGCTCTCATCTTCCACCTGGTACCCCAGTGTACATGCACCACGAACAGGGCAGGTCAGAAAGGGGGTTGCAGAGCCAAGCTTGGGAAGGAACGAATGCAGGTGGTCTCGCCAGGATATGGCTGTGCTGGGGAAAGTGTGTGGATCTCCCCCTCGGGGCTGAGGGGGGCAAGGAAGCAAACGGGTCAGTCTGAGTCAGCTGAGATGATGAAGCAAGTGAAGCTCTCTTTTAGTAAGTAGATCTGTATCATTTCCAGTATTGTACTTTTCCTCTGCAGTTGTTTATGCAAGCAAAAGACTTCAATCTGTTTGTCTTCAAAATCCTTCGTGGTAATAAAGCTCCAAGAACCTGATTTGTGTGCTGCTCTTCACAGAGCGCAAACAAGCTCAGGGACCAGATCTCTCGGTATGGTACTGGCAGCCAGGAGAGTCCGAGGGTCTGCGAGATACTTCAGCAGTGTGATCCCAGGATCACAGATGCAGCCTAAGTGCACAGAGCATGAAGTGTTTTGGCAAACGTCTTTCTTTGCAACTGCTTGCTACAGCTTTTTTGGCAAGCAGGAAGAATATGGGGAAAGAGGCCCAAACTTGTCACATGTCTAAACAGTTCTGTAAATCTAGTAGACTGGTAAATTTATGTCTTTTTCAAGCAGATTTAAATGCTGGTTTTGTCATTTTGGTAAGTCCTGCTTTTATTTTTAGCATTTGCCAATGCCAGAATGCTTCTGGTTAAAATTTGTGTCAGTTATTAATACTAGGTACACTAACACAGTTTTAAACCCTTAGGATTGCTTGGAGAAAGTGCATGACCATGAATGTGTGATCGTTTTTATTTCAGAAGGAAAAGCAAGGCAGTTTTGAAACACAGTTAACATCTTCAGGGTAAATAAGTTACTTTCTGATTTTGTTGCATCCTAGCCAAGAACCATGGATGAATTCCCAAGTAACCACAACCACTAACAAAGTGCCTACAGACAGACAGGACTGCACTGTTGCAGAAATGCCAAGTACTGCGCAGTGTGACATAAGCCAGACAGAGCCTACTGACAATGGATCCCCCCCCCAGCCCCCGCTTCTTCATTTTTATTTCCTGTCTATAAACACCCAAGACTTAAACCCATCTCCCAGAGATGCCTGGCAGCAGCGACCACGCTGCTGAAGAGAGAGGAGATCGACTACAGGCAAAGGGAAGGGTCTTGCCTGCAAACTTCAGCGATGCAAGTGAGTAGGGTCTCGCTCTACAAAGGAAACAGGAGACGCTGAGAAAGAGGACGGCAATGAGCTGAAGGCAAGAAAAACTCCTGAAATCACGGGCAATTTAAGCCCTGGAGGTCTAGGTGGAAAATTAACAGTTGGAGACTTAACTGAGCGTGGCTGAAGTGCATAGTGCATCCTGGACATTGGTGGGAAACCCAGGGATACAGCTCGTCGTGAGGTATTCTCTGGGCTTGTGTGTGATAGTTGGCTGTAACAGCCGCTGGCAGGTTGACCCTAGAGCCTCCATGGATGGAAACTGGCACATGGCTTCCCCAGGGACTGTCTGGATCTCAAGCAGATCTGAGAGGATACAGAAGTTCCAAGCCTCTGCCTGCTTCAGTGGGACATGCTGCCCAACAAACACAACAAAACAAACCTTTTGGTCTCTTCCACATGCCCAGCTGAGAGCAAGAAGCCACTTGTGCTTCTTTATGAACAACTGCGGCTGTTTCAAGTGCATTTGGAATTGGCCTGGAAATGATAAAGCCCTCTTTCTTGTCCACACATGTTACTTCGCACTGAACCTGCAGGTAAGATGTCCTTCCACAATGTGAGCCACACTGACTTCCTGCAAACTACAGCTCTGAAATCCTACAAAAAGGACTGAGTCTGTTTCTAAAATCAAGTTTATCACATGCCTCTCTGCCTCTCAGAGTTCTCCTTGTTCCAACATCACTGGGCTGAACTAGACATGCTTCAAAATGCATCAGGTCTGACCAGCTCCTGAGTGGATGAAATGCATGTGTGGTGAGAATGGAGGGAGCAGAGTCAGAAACATCTGAATTTACTTTTGTCTAGGCAAAGTTCCAGTTTGCAACCTGATCATATATGGGATCCTTTCATTGAGAAATCAAAACAAATGCCCTGCACATAGCAGAGCACTGGTATGACAGCGCTAGCTGCCACATGTGAATGCTTTGGCAAGCCTGTGCAGGTTCTCACACTGGCAGGAGATGATTCATCTTCATGTCTATGTCTGTACTCCCAGCTTACTGAGGTATGTGTGGAGTGGCTGATGTGAACTAACTTGTCCGCTGCTCTGTTGGCACATTCCACCTATCCACATTAAAAAGATCCCGTATTTGATGAGAGTTTACCAAAGGAACCTGTGACCAAACTAAAGGCATTTCCAGCATACACCAGATCGTCACATTTTGCACTTTCCCACGTACCATGAATGCTTTGTGCAGCACTTACAAGCTGCAGCTATGATTAAGTAAGCTTTTTTCAGACTTCCTCAAGTCCAACTTTTAAAGTCATGTGCCTTGCTTTGCTCAAAGCTTCCTTATTCTGTGTCTGCCCAACACAACCTGGGCTGCTTCACCATATCAGCAATGGAGCTGAACATGATTCTCTTTCAGCAATAGTCCTAAGTTAGGGATTTCATTTTTGGCAGCATAACTTGGAAGCAGTTGGGCTTCGTTATTTGATTAAAAGATCTGTAGTGAGCCGATCCTATTACCCTTTACATTGCACTCATCAGTGACATTGCTGAATATTGTTGCATTGCTCTAATAAAGGGCAGATACCAAAAGATAGCGTCATACCTGTGGCGGCAGCGTCGTAAAAACCGCATTATCTTGCGAGCAGCTTGATCCTGCTTCTTGGTAAGCAGACTGCTTCTAAATGCAAAAAAACCCAACAGTGAGGTGTAGGCAAAACTGAGGAGAATACTACTAAATGCAAGCATAGTTATCCTATGAACCACCGTCCTTTTCCCACCAGCCTTTGTAAACTACAGCACAGCCCTGATGAGTGTAAAAACAACATGTAAAGATCATGGTAGCATCTAACATCCCAACAGCTCACCTGAGTTTCTGTTGTACAATGGTGGCTGCCCGACGGTTTTGCCTCCTCTTCCCACATTCTTTGTAGCTGCGATAGTACTGCTGGATCAGCATCGCAGCTCGTCGGCTCTGCTGGAATTTTTTCTGCTCATAATAACTTCGGAATTTGCTCTGGATAAGAATGGCAGCTTGCGTCATCTTTTTATAAAGTGCATACTACAAGAGAAACAAAGAGAAGCTGAGGCATTACAATAAAACCAGCAAGAAGCAGGTTCCTACAGAAAGACTCTTGTGCCACTTAAGACACAATGAGAAGCAAATGAGTATCTACTCGTTGATCATGAACTGTATGAGAAAAAGGTGACAGCAAACTAGAACAACTGTGAGATTAGGTGCAGAACCTAGTCTGCATTAAGAAAGCAACTACTTGTTTTGCTGCCCCTGGAACAGTTTGATGGGATTCAAAGAATCATAGAACAGTTTGGGTTGGAAGGGACCTTTTAAAGGTCGTCTAGTCCAACCCCCCTGCAACGAGCAGGGACACCTTCAACTAGATCAGGTTGCTCAGAGCCCTGTCCAACCTGACCTTGAATGTTTCCAGGGATGGAGCATTGACCACCTCTCTGGGCAATCTGTGCCAGCGCTTCACCACCCTCATCGTAAAAAATTTCTTCCTTAATATCTAGTCTAAATCTACCCTCTTTTTAGTTTAAAACCATTAACCCTTGTCTTATTGCAATAGGCCCTGCTAGAAGTTTGTCCCCATCATTCTTATAAGCCCCCTTTAAGTACTGGAAGGCTGCAGTAAGGTCTCCCCGGAGCCTTCTCTTCTCCAGGCTGAACAACTTCAGCTCTCACAGTCTTTCCTCACAGGAGAGGTGTACCATCCCTCTGAGGTTTTATTTAATACCTAGCTAGCAGAGGCTCTACACGTACATGCTGATGACCAGATCCAGCCATCCTATACTTATGAACAACTGGAGCTGATCCTGAGTTGTGTTTACACTGCTTCATATTTGTATTGCAGTACGTCTGCGTAAGAGATAAACCAATCGATTACACTTAGAGGAATTGTTTCCCTTGCATACAGAAATCTCATTACAAAGTACAGGATGCTCATTTCTGTGCAGCCATTGTTTGTAAAGACTCAGAGCAACAGCAGCAAAATATGCCCAACTAAGTGATTGTAAGGATAAAGCAGTGTGAATGACTATTCCAAAATGCTAACAAATTAACTACAACCAAAATACACTTTTTTGTGTCTTCATTTAAAAATATCTTTTAAACAAATTACTTTTGTAAGAACCAAATTTGCTGTTCACAAGGGTATTCCACCTTCCTAGGACTAATAACTTTTAAACAGCTCGCTTCTTGTTTCCATGCCATAGCACAATACTGCAAAAGTTTTGATTGCTCATATATCCATTTAAATCCAAGCATTTCAAATGGAGTAACATGTGATTCTAACTTAAAAAAAAAAAAACAAAACCAAAACCAAACAAAACCCCAAACCCGGAACAGTTAATTAAGCAAGTCTAATACTGAGCCTAAGTCACAGGCAAAACTAAATCTCATTAGAAGTCTGTAGCAAGCATCCACTGAACTTGCAAATTTACATGAGCAGTCACACACATCCAAAACTCCGTCTAGCACTGTATTATTTCTAGCCCCATGATTCCAAATAAAGCAGGCACAAACTCTTAAAAAGAAAGATCTTTATTCTACATGCTTTTCCTTTTAAAGCATGCAAGTAGATGGCTGCTTAAGAGAAACCATATGCATTCATGCATATTTTTAAAAGTCCTTTTTAAGATAGAGATGTAGAATAATGTATAGAAGTTGCACTCATACCTCTGAACTAACACTAGGACAGAGGTTTTCAGTGTTTACTGATCTTATTTGGAAAGTTTTAACACTTCAAAACTTATGTGTCTCTTGTTCCTGGATATTTTATCAGCTATGACTTCTGCTTACTTTATCAGACAGATAAGACAGAAACAGCAGCCACTGCCCTGTATAGGGTAATGTCCTAACATATCTCAGTGGAGCTTCCTGTCTTTTGGGGGAAAAAAAAAACAACCAAAAAACCAAAAAGCAAACAAACAATGCCCCCCAACATCACCCCAAAGCAAAAAACCCCTCCAATATCATCACAGACCACCATTTACCAAATTTCACTTTTTGGAATTGAAGCAGTCATTAGGTGCAGTTGTATTTTGCCATTATTTATTTCCATTGGGTTTTTTGTTTTGTTTTCTTTTTTCTTTTCAACATTTTTAATTAAATGGATCAGATCGTGGTTTTAAATTAGCTATTTTAAATAAGTCCACTCACGGGCTCGTCATGGTTTTCCTTCAAATTTGTAGCCCAGATGGGACTTCTGTGGCTGAGTTACAAACCCCTGAATAGAAGGGTTCAAATAGGAAACTGTGATGTAAGCTATGACTGTTCAAATTCAGTCATAAGCCTGCGCTGATCCTGCCAATACAGTAACATAATAGAGGAGTAAGGCGTGTGAAAGAGAAAATAGCAGTCACTGGATAGACCCCAATAAGTTTGCATTCAACTCTAAGACCCACTTAGCTGATTAGCTGCTCCCTCTCCTCCTCCTCTTTTCCCTTCAGCTGGGAAGAGGATAAACAGAGAAGTCCCCTGAACTCCATGAAGCGGTAAGCCTCAGCTAAGTACAGTGCCCCGGAAAGCTCAGCTCACTTGCGCTGATACAACAGTACTTTGATACAAAACCATGGTGCAGGAGGAAGCTGTGGATGGAAAATTACCCCAAGGACACATTCTCTCCCAGAAGAGCGTGCCTTGCCTCCTGTGTAGCTCTGAGAAAAGCTCAGCGGATTCTAGCATCTGATGAGAGCAAGACGTTGCACAGCTGGGAAATCCATCTTTACAGGAGAACAATTATTGGCCATGAACAATTTAAGACTGGCATCAACAGTTGTGCCTCCAGTGTGAGCAGCAACACACGTGAGATGGTGGTCTTAGGCGTTCAGGGCACAGGTATTTCAAAGATGAATGTTCAAAACACTTTGGCAGGCAGAACGCAGAGGACCTTGGCTGCCTGGGTGGGATAAATGTTCTCCTGCGCTCCCCAAATGCCAAGGCAAAGATCACCGAATGACGGCTAATCAGCAGCAACAGAGGAAAGCTTGTCCTCCAGAAACTGGCTTCAAAACCTTCCTCACACCTCAGCCCATCACTGCTTAAATGAGTACCTGTAGAAGCAGGAGACTTTTTTTTTTTTCCCAGTTGTACTCCTACATTGATATGCTGTGGCACAGCAGCCCCTACATATCTCCCATAAGGATTAGTTGTCAGTGATTTCTCAGCCACAGATATTTATTAGTGGATACGATTAAAACATTTCTCTAAATGCCAGGTTCTCCTGGTTTATATTGAATGTGAAAGTTAGTGACCCATGGGGAATTTTTTCCAAAACAGTGTTTGTATTTGTATTACCTTCAAGGCTATCCAAGTAAGCTTAGGGAGAAACAGAAAAATACACAGTTAATGTTAGTTCTGCAAATAAAGAATGAAAAAATAAACCCAAACCATCTTCTTTCAAAAAGAAGCGAGTCCAGGATCCAAGACAAAGCAGTTTGTCAAGCAGTTTTTGAAAGGAACTAAGCTTCCCTATTACAGGAAGCATCACTCCAGAATGACAGCCATGTGACAGGTTGAATGTGAATCATGATGCAGTGACCTAACACTAAAAAGGCTTCCCAAACAAATGTTTTTGAAGGTTGCAAAAGAGCACAGGCACCTTGCCTTTCTCTTTACGTAACATGCCGCCAGGCATCAGACAGCTTGAGTCTAGCAGGGTATAGTGAAGAGGGATGTGGGGCTCTAGCCCCTACAAAAAACCCCCCAAACAACAAACCCAAACCCAACCCAACCAAAGAGGAAAAAGAAAAAGTATCTTCTTTTTCTGGGGTTGAGAACTCAGCCTAAAAGCATGTCTCCAGCTAGATCTGGAGAAAAGTCTCAGTCCTGGAACAACTCGCATCAAGCTAAAACACGTGACTTCGTGACTTCCCATAGTTTAAAAGTTTAGCATGTGCAAAATAAAAGAACCTATTTTTCATCTTTGCCTTTACCAAAGGCAAAACCAACTTCAATTTCACAATGAAATTTGGCAAGCAACTAGTCAGAGAATAGTCTCACCAGGCTATAGCATGCATGAAGGCCAATACGGAATACATCATTGCCAATATGAAAAACATCATTGCCCTCTATCTCATAGCAAAAATGCAGGTATCATCACAAACAAAATGCTTTCAAGGATTCCCTCCAAAATTAAGATTCAGGACATGAATTTTCTTCCCTTTTCAATTTTGCCTTAGCAGGGTATTTCCTTACTGCGTGCTGAAAAGCATACAAGAGCAACAGCGGGATAATTCCCATTACAAAGGGCTGTGTTCATGGCACTTACGTGTGTGTCATAAAATTTCACTTCCTTGATTACCTGTTTGTATTTTCGGTAGCAACGCTGAATAACAGCAGCAGCCACCTCTTGCTGTTCCCGGAGAGGACGACCCTATGTGGAGAAGGAAAGAAGCAATAAGATGATGTCAAGTGGCTCACAGCAGCTTGCAGGGCACCTACTTCTATAAATCTCTCCTATCAGTGCCACCTGGTCCGATTCAGGTCTAGGCATTGCCTGGAGGTGTCTCTACTGTCAATTCACGTAAGGGACAAACCCTCAAAATTGATCTTTACACCAAACAGGCAACTAACGAGAACCTCTGGGGTATATTTTGAGGATATGCTTTGTGAGTGTTGCTCTGGCACAGAAGGCATGCTATAGCATGGCATGCTCTCTCCAGTACGGTAGGTGCTGGGTAAACATCAACAAGCAAATGCTAGAAGCATTGAAAAGGTTATGACAGAAACTGTAGTTTTGTCCCAGGAGTGGGTATTACCCACATTTTGTTTTGTAACAAATTATACTCTCTCACACCTAACAAGGAAGACATTGGATGTTTTGACCACGTACCTTGTATTTCCTGAACACTGTCTGGACGAGTTTGGCAGCTTCATAGAGTTCTCTCTGCTCATGATCAGACAGAGTTAACTGTGCAAACTCATTTTCTACCTTCTCGCTGGTGGATGCACTCAGAAATTCAGACCAATCTGCTGCCGAGGGAAGGCTGGGTTTCTCAAAAGCTATTTCACTGATTGGTGAGCCTGCAGGGCTCAAGCTGGTGTTCGAAGAAGGGGTCAGGGGTTCACTATACAGACTTCTGAAATACCAATCACAGTAGCAATTATTGGCTCACAGAGCACCTGGGCTGGCATCACAGATAAGGACTACAACATTTCCGAGTTCAAGGCAGAAGCTCATGCTCCCCTCCCTCTCTCCAAGCAACATCCCACATTCCTGAGCCTGCCTGTACTGCCTTGCACAGACTTGGCACTGGAAGAGAAGTCACAAGTCAGACCTTGTGGCCACTTCCCCCTCCTGCTGCATGCACTCCCATTCTTCCATGAATTTGTAGCTGTGCTGGCAACGATATGTTTGATCACAAGAGTGTGGCTGGGCTTGGAACACCAGCATTGAGTCCCACTGAGAAAGAGCACCTGCAGGCTAAAGAATCAGTGCATGCTGCCCAGCATACAGACCACTCAAAAACCCAGAGCAACTTCACAGCTCTTACTGACCTTATCTGTGCAGCACTCGGCAGATGATCGACATCAGCAAGGTAACTGGCCAGCCAGCTCATTGTGGTGCTCATGGCAACACTGTCCGTTCTCTCCACCAGTGGCGACTCCATTGGCACAAAATTCTCCCGCTTGATCCTGTCAGGCGTAGCTTCGATAATGTGCTCCGCAAGTGTCATCATGTTCACCTGGGAAGGGGGAGAGGAGAGCAAACTTTTGCTGCCTGGTAGCAGGAGCCTTGTGCTTGCATGCTACAGCCCAGCTTTAGACAGACTGCCCCATTTTCCCCGAACTTGTGGTAGCTGGAGTCTACCATTTGTCTCAGCATTGGAGAGAAAGTAATTAGCCAAAGCTCATTTGCTTTTCTGTCTCTTCTAACAAAGCACTGCAGGGTTTCATATTCCCCAGACCTCTTTTTCATTGAGTGTACGGGGAGCCTAAGAGATCTGGTGAAAGGTTTATGTCATCTGACCTTTGCTGTCCGCTACTGACAGCTGTCATTACTATCTTGTTTCCAAAGGAAAGGTGATCTTGCCACTCTTCCATCGAGGTGTGCAGTAGAGCACGACAAGACAATAAAGGCACATCAAGAGAAGTTAAAACCCTTGGGACCACAGCTTTGTCAGGAATCCTTCTGACTCATGTCCCCCCTGCCTGCCAAGGTTCACAGGAATTTTTAATACAAAGAACAGAAAACAGTTCTTGTTTTGCAAACATTTGCTTCATCCATGTTATGCCAGCAAGATTAGAACATTTAGAGATGTCAAGGCAGTGCATGTAGGTTGTGTTCCCATTACTCTTTGCTCAGAAGACCAAGCGCAGTATCTTTCTCCCAGTGACTACTTCTCATTTGTCTGTCCTGCTACTCTTGTGTTTTTATCTCCTCTATTCCATACCTGGTGGGATTTTTTCTTCCCCAAACCCACTCTCTCTCCCCTTCTCCGCCCTTACCTCCTTGCCCTTTAAAGTGCAGTGGCTTCGCCTGCAACCACAGCACTGCCACTCTCGGACCACCTTGTCTTTGTAGGGACGGCTTCCCAGTTCCCAAAGAACTATGGGGTCACCTTAGTCTCATTTACTGATGTGACCTGGAGGCTCTGCTTTTTCCTTTTTCCGTGCAAAATTGCACGCAATTTTGTGCATTCTGTACAGAATTGTATGCCAGCGCATGACCCTAAATGCTAACCATTAGCCTTTGCATCCGGGTTGAAAAGATACCCTTTGAAACTGGAAGAAAGTATACATTCAGCATATGACCACCTCCTTTCACCCAGTTCAGAGTCTCTGGAGGCCTCCACAGAAGTTTCTCACAGTTAGGCTCCTGTGTGCAGCCACCATGTGCTCTGAGACTGCTGATCTTGGTGCTATGGGTGTGCTTACCTGCAAGTCATCCATGTGGTGTAAGCAGTCCTCATCCCCTGCACTGTCCCTATAGGACAAGAGCTCTGCATCCACCATCTCCCTGTCAGCCATCATCAGCACGTTCATCTGCTCTCGCTGGCGTAGCCGATGGGCTACAGTGTCCTTCCCCAGCGCAGCCCCCTTCTGGCTCCCTGCCACCTGCACTGCAGACACACCAATATAAATGTCTTTTGGGTTCCATTTGATGCCTGCTTGGCTGCCAGAACCCCGGTACCCAGTAACTTCTGGGATGTGCTGGGAGAGCTCCCGGCCATAGTCCCTTATCCCTTCACTGGGGCTGATTGTCTCAGTGGCAGATTGCTTGGAGTTGGAGTTCTGCTTCCTGATGCTCGGCTGTTCCAGGCTGAGTGCAGTGGAAAGCAGTTTCTCTTGCCGGGCTTGAAAATATTCAGGGCTCAGCTTATGTTTTTTGGGTGCAGGGTAATCTTTCTGAGTCTCACTACTGTAGTAACTGGAAGGTTCTGATCTTGGTCGTCTCAGCTCTGGAAATAAACAGATCAATGGTCAAAACGAAACGTGTAACTCATGATCGCTGTAGGAACTATGACAGCTTCTGCCATGCAGCTGCAGGCAGAAGTTTGTGCCATGCTCTAGGACACCCGACAGTATGTGCAAAGGGAGTAACTATCACCCAGGGAGGATACTACCTCCACCACTCTTAAGATATACATGCCTTTCTAAAGCAGGCATTCACTCCTCTTCCCAATACTTATGCAAGTGCGTGGAGCACATGACAGAGCCCTCACAAGAAGAATGAAGTATGGACAGCGGGGCTACAGGTGGGATCTGCTGCCCAGGTGAGGTCCTTGCCCCCAGGTTTTCACAGGTCAAATGTCAGCAAAGCAGTGCATGCCCTCGAGGTTGTTTTACCTGTGTTTGTACTGGAAATCACAGTGACTCCCTTCTGAGGCTCCTGAGGGGCAATAAGCTCACTGTGCCACTGGGACACCCAGTTCTCTGTGTTGGAGTCTGTGCTCGAGGGGCACTGAATCCTGGGGTTTTGCCCAAGCTGAGTTTGCTCATCTCGCTGTAGCTGCTCCAAGCACTCCGCCAACTTCACGTGGCCCCGAGACCGGGCGATGGCCAGTGGCAATCTCCCAAGGGAGTCAGGAATAGAGATGGCGCGGCGGTCCCACTTGTACAGCACAACGGCTGCATCCATGTGGCCCAGGGCGCATGCCCACATCTGAAAAAGAAAAGACAATTGACCCATTGGGTGACCTGCCTTTTCCTTCCTTTCTTGCTAACGCAGTGGAGTCTGGTCCTCAGCTCAGGGAGAAACGACTCTGATAAGCAAAACCACAACATGCTTCTACCCCAACAACTGGCTTTTATAAATGTCCTATCCTGACAAAGGCCATTACAGAGGATTATATGCATGCTGTTCTCTCCTGTGACAGAGAAACCTCCACCTGCCAAATGAAGCTGACAGTCTGATGCTTTCTTATTTAGCAATAAACGTTTTTTTTGGGTTTGGCCCTTTTTTTTTTTTTTTTTGTTGACACCGGCATCACTGCAGAGACGGAACAGCTTCATATGCAAAGGAATCTCTGAGATCAGAAACACTCAGACAGGACCAAAGGTTGGGAACAATAAAATCAACACTCTGCTGTTGTAAACTGGCACTTCTGGTTCCACCCACTTTGGCTTTTTGCTTGTCTAAGTTTTTACTCATGATTTCATGATTCCAATGACCAAGATATTGCAATGACTTCACAATCTCTACAGTCAACCAGTGAAAGAGAAGGCGCGTTAAGTCCCTTCCCAAGCACGATAGTGGAGACTAGATTTTGGGTAAACCACAAACCAGAACCACCTGTCTGTCCCCTTTCCTCATGTTACTCAAGGACAAGGTTTTTTCTGTGTGGTCTCTCTCAACAAAATGCCAGGAAGTCGACAGTGCTGTCTCTTACCATTTACACAGCAAGGACACACAAGAAACTCTTCAGAGTGTGAAACACATTAGGGAAGTAACACATCAGGAAGAACTCTAGAGGGTCCTCAAACTCTCTCAGAAGTTTCAGTCTCTGCTCTTACCAGAGGAGTGCAGGAGAAATGATCCACGTTCAAAGGGTCAACTTCCAGCTCCAGATCGATGCTGTCTGCATGTTTGGTGCTGCACAGGAAACAATAGAACAAATGATGCTCTGTAGCCAGGTTAGGATCATTGCCTAAATGCACAGCTTTACCCAGTGCACCCTACCACAAAGAAGTGGCCAAGCACATGCCCATGACACACATATTTACTACAGATGGTGCCCCCACCAGAGACTTTAAGAACATGATACATCCAGTGATTGGACTTGCTCTCTCAAGAGACAGGTCCTGTCAGATCAGGGGACAAGTTCAGGGACTTGGCTGTTTCTAAGGGACAACCAGAAATCTGGAGCAAGCAGAGCTTACATATGCGTCTGCCATGCCTGTACTGACACCCAAGAGTCCAACAGGCTGGGTCTTACCGCCATTTGATGAGGGTCTGGATCAGCGTAGCATAGCCCTGGGCAGCGGCTAGGTGGAGCAGTGTCATTCCTCGGAAAGTCTTTGAATGGATCAAGTGTTTGGACTTTGCCCAGCAAGCACGACTCATCATCTTCTCGCACACCACCACCACGCGGCTCTCAAAGCAGCTGCCCAGTGTCCCAGTCCCAGAAACGCACTGAAACACCACACACATCCCGGTTTAACCACTGAGGGGAGCTGCAACCTGCCCTGAGCAGGCAGCCTTCCACTTCTAGAAGCACTGAGACAGTGGCAAGTGAGAGTGAAAGCCAACTGCTGTTAAAGACACCCACAAACCAGACATGTTGTTTAGGGGAAAACTATAATCCTTTCCACTCCACTCCCCACCCCCACCCCCAAAAACCCCCAAACAAACCCAAACTCTGGTAAGAAAGCATAACGCTGCCCTGTCTGGACACATCAGGGTTCATACCTGCACCTGCGTTCCTCCATTCCCACTCCCATTGCTCCCGCCTCCTACTCCTTGTTTGTGCTGCTGGGAGCCTGTCATTTCAGCCATTCTCCTCTCCATCTGCTCAAGTCGCTCCAATATTGACATCCTGAACTGGTTATCTAGGTTGGAGAAAGCCAGAATAAGGATATTTCCATGGAAAGAAAGCTCAGGTTTTGGTAGCCTACTGCAGGAAGCCACAAAGAGCTATCCTGGAAGTCACACAGGAGATTTGCTCTGCTTTGCAATGCACAGGGACACTTGCCCTGCAGCATCCCAGCCCTTCAAGTTCCTGCAGCAGCCCTTTGACTGCAATTCCAGAGAACTTCCTTAAAGAACACAGACAGAAAAATGAAAAACACAGGCAGAAGATGGATCCCTTCCCTTGTGATTCTAGCAGTATCCACACAATAAAGGACTGAGGTAATGCAACTTCTTTGAAAACACAAGTAAACCCTAAGCAAATATAACCATTCAGACAGCGTTTCAGTAGGACCATATCTTGTCAAAATACTCTCCATTTTGGAGTCAATCCCCCTACTATACAAAAGTCCTGAATTCAGCTTGGCTTGCCTCCTGAAATCATGCAGTAACGGTACCTGGAGGAAAAACAGTCCTCTGCTTCCTTCTGTGCTTAGAAAAAGGAGCCTTTAAAAAGGCACTTGCTCCTTCCTTGACAGGCTCCCTTTCTTGGAAAACAGGTTCAGCCCAGTGCCAGAAACAGAACTGCCAGAAATCACAGAGTAGGGGCACTGATAATCCAGTAACATCATTCTGAAAAGCTTTACAACTCTTGAGCCCTCTGGTCCCTGCAGAAGTCTAAAGGCTGTTATTAGTTATTCTGTCCTCCTTGCACTGTAACCTAGCGCTATGATACAGCTACTAATGCTTGAATAGTGGAGCAGGGAGATTTAGATAGGTTAATAGGACATTGCTAAACCTGATGCTGCAAAGATCAACTCAAGCAATCTTTTTGTGTTTAGGGTCAGTCAGTGCAGCTCGAGCAGCTGCAAACACAGAGGGCTCCTTCTGTCTTGTGACCCATAAGGGAGAATCTTCATGCAGCTCATGTGGAGCTGGGCAGGATAATTTTGTGCATAGGGAACATTTAATGAATCTTGCTATCATGCTAACAGTGTATATAATAAACTGTGGGGAAAAGACAACCCTCATCCTGCGTGGTTTCATGCATCCGTGGAGACGATGCGGTGGTGCAGAGCACCGATAACCCCAGAACAAAGCCCACTGACAGTAACAGGAATCTGTGCATCAAAATGAACAAGCTGTGATCAAGTTTTAAAAGAGAAAGTCTTCTCCGAGTGACCCGGTTACATGCAGAGTCCTCCCTGGAAGGCTGTGGGAGTACTTGTATACTACACTCTGCAAGGGGCAACTCTCACTAGAGGGTATTAGAGAGATACAGATCTCTCTGCTGTACTGCCCTGAAGACTATATTGCAGACTATTAATAAGAGACAGCTCAGGTCCGCTGGCTAATGACATCCCCTTCTGCCTAAGAGGCTGCTGTGGTTTGACAGTAAACAAGAGCTCTGCTCCCTTCTGGTCAGCACCAAGGGGTTGTAATGCGGCATCCCACCCTGGTTGCTCAAGAGCCACGGACAAAGGAGTGCGGCCAGCACACCCTCTCCAACCTCCTTTCAGAGGTGAGCTCGCTATGGTCTTTTCTCGCCTAGTCCAAAACGCTATTACTTATTATTAGTGCCTTATTAATAATTCAGTTGACCTGCTAATTGCAAAGCCTCTGGGAAAGTGACTGACAGTTACATGAGGAAAGATTTGTAACAGATGCAGTCTCAGGGCCCTGTCTCCAAACTGTGGTCAGCACACAGCAGCAACACAAGTCGTGTTTTCCCAGCCCGTCTTTGTTGCGGGAGTGCTGCAGTGTGCTGCAGTGCAGTCCATGTCGCTGTCTCCTCCTTCCCCATTGCCAGGCGGAGCACGTACGCTGCAGAGACTGACAGAGACCTGGCACCACTGAGCCATCCCCTCTCACCGCAGGCCTGTGCCAAACAGAGCTACTACAACTCAGGCACCAGGAAAAGCGGCTGCGTTCGCCACGCAGGTTAACAGCTCCATTCTGCACATTTAAGGCCACTCTCTCCAGTTGGGTGGCCAGCACTCGCATTTTATTAGAGCTAAGAGTAGCAACACACGCCAGGTATTGTATCTGAGTCTTCAACCGTGTATAGGCAAAAGTAGCATCTTTTTAAAAGAAGAAATTTGGCTTGAACTGGTGTTATAGAACAACAAGCCCAGGGCTGCAAGATACTGGGCATTTGCTCCTGCCCATTTAGCATCAAAAGAGAGTAATTATTCTGTACAGCCAGAAACAGCAGGAGAAAATGATTCCAGTGAGATGAAGAAGTACACTGTGCAGATTACTATTCCCCGCTCCCTCCTTTTTTTTTTCTCCAAGCTGAAACCATTGTGGAACAGAAATGGAGGGCCCCACATTTGTGTCTGTTTTCCAGGCTCTTCTCCCTAGGCTCTGTGATCTCTAATGAGTGAAGCCTCCACCTTTCTTGATACCGAGCTAAAGACACTGAACACTTCCTGGTACTTCTCATCAGAGGACTGAAGTTACTAAAGGGACATCTGTCACCACCAGTGTCCCCAGATGGGCACACTAAACCAAAGAAAAGTAGAGAACTTTTCTATGAAACAGAATTTGAAACAGCATCTAGTGCTCCCACGTACTCCTATTCAGACACCCAGACAGTGCTACCGGGAAATATTTAGGGCAGGACAACCTCATTTTGGGTAGCAGAGGGCATCTGTTTGACTCAACAGGAGTCTGAAGGACAGACATTATAAACTCATCAGAGTCTTAAGCCTGTAACCTTCAGCATCGTACCAAGACAATGGTGTTTTTCATACATGGTCATAAATCGCTGCTCAGTCTGCAGGCAGGCAAGAAATATGCCACTATTAGTAAAATGGGAAGTGGAAACAAACATTCTGGAGCGCCAGCACAGAGCAAAGGGAGGCCCTTCCACACCTAGCAGAGACTGCCGGCACTTACCCAGCAGTAGAGTGCACCCTTGGATTAGAAAAGTCCAGGCAGCAAATAAGGTAAGTGGGGCAGTAGTGCATGGAAAGTATCTCCATGCCGCCCATTTTCCAGGTGATTAAACCTGCTACCTAAGCAGCCTGAACAAAGCCACAACTGATGGCAATTTCAAAATTATTTATGTGTAGTGTTTCCATAATAAATTCCGTGGTATCAAGTACGCCAAGGTGTCCCCTTCAAAAGCAACTGGTCACTTGAAGCATGTACACTGCACTAGTCTACCAAAAAAAAAAAAAAAAAAAAAAAAAAGAGGTGGGGGAGAGTGAGCAAGAACAGGAAAGGGAAGGCAGCAACTAGCTCTGCTGCAAGAGTTGGTACATCCTTAACAAAACAAGACAAGGACACCTGAGCACAGAGGAACAGCCAAAGGGAAGGACACCTTCCCTCAAGGTTCCTTCTGGACTCAGCAATGAGACAAAAGGCTCCTCTTCTTCCACAGGGAGGCCTGGACGCATGCTGGATTGATGGCATTTGGACCACAGTCAGCACAGTTCACGCACCATTAAGAAGCCAACAGATGCCTTGCCCAGGCAGCACCAGCAACAACACATGTCACTGTTTGTGTGGAAGATCCCTGGGTCATTCAACCCCCTAAACAGCCCATTTCCTTCCTTCCTTGCTTGGGGCAGCGCCAGGGAACCTGCTTGCTTTCAGTTAGGCTCCCCAAAGTAAATCACATACAAATACCGATTCCTACACACTCTCCTCTTGCTGCGCTTTTGCAGCATCTCTCAGTATAACTGTCCACAGGCAGGTGAACTTCTAAACTATTTTACCAGCCTGCACTGGTCCTACCCCGTTAAAATTAAGTTACAAAGAATAAAGATG
The DNA here is from genome assembly GCF_000737465.1 of Haliaeetus leucocephalus. Taxonomy (NCBI): domain Eukaryota; kingdom Metazoa; phylum Chordata; class Aves; order Accipitriformes; family Accipitridae; genus Haliaeetus; species Haliaeetus leucocephalus. Next base: position 201,400 of record NW_010972626.1, read on the forward strand.
ATCTCGTACCTTGAAAACTTAGATTTTGCAGGGGCCTAATTAAAGGGTAAATCTTTAAGTGACCTCCTAGGAATCAATATTCTGTAAGTCCCAAGTTTGCCAGTTTGTATCAAAATATTATCACTTCTGTATTCTCAGTAACAAGACTTGGCCAGCTTCATCTCTAAGGACAACAGCATCATGTTGAAAATAAAAGTACAACTTGTAACCACAGAAACTGACATGAAAATATCCTTCCTTTATATAGTCCTGGGTTCAACAGGGTCAAAACCAAAGTCAGCTTCACATACCATGAGTCATATGCAATACACCCAGTTTGTCTTTAAAACCGACGCATCTGTATCTATGTTAGCAGCCTATATAGAAGGATGACTACTACAGCTGTGTAAAAGTTAGACGAACTAGACAGAAAGAAAACCTCTGACATTTTGGGAATCAAAGGGTTGCTTTTGTATGTGTGTGTGTGTGTTATGTACTGAACATAACTGAGGTCTGAAACAAGATTCTCCAGCTCAACCATAAAGGTATCAGATGATGCCACAACACATTTTCTTTCAAGCACTGTGCTCCATTGCAAAAGAAAACCATGCCTTCTGGTAAAGAAAACATGACCAAACCTGACCCAGTTCTGCTGACTCGCAACGCGTTTTCCTGCGAGAACCCTAACTGCCAAAAAAGCACTGTCAGCAAAGCCTGAACGCCACAAACAGGATGAAAATGAAGTGCAAATGAAAAAAAGACAAGCTGTCTGGTATTATGTGACTTACCTTGCAATAATTAAGGGATGGGCTATAAAAGCCATAGGGCTGAATGTTACAGGTATCACTCTAAGAGAAGTTCAAGACCCTTTATCCCTCGTTATTTCTTCTTTGGCTAGTCACACTCTTTTCTGTCTTGCTCACTTAGGGGTTTGTGTAGAGCCACTTGCTTAGCAGGCAATGAAGTTACAGGAACACAGTTTCCACATTCCTGTCTCATATTCAACAGAAGATCTCACGACAAGTATCTATCTCACAGTGCACTGAAGACAAGAGCTCAACAGCATACAAACTGTTGTCAAAATAAGCTTTTCTACTGCTGCATTATACAGGAAATCTGAACAGCTCCAGCTCAGCACAAGGAGATGCCTTGCACTGGGAGCACCCTAACTCTTTCCAAAGGCCGCAAAGATGCATGTGGATACAAATGTATACACATATTTAAGGTTCAACCCCAGGACTCTGCTTTTGATGTTAAAATTTCAGATTTTTTTGTGAGCCAAAAAATTAAGGCTTGCAAATTTTTCCATTTCTTGAGTTTCTCCATTACGTATTGTGCTGCTTTTGGCTGGGATAGAGTTAATTTTCTTCATAGTAGCTGGTATCAGGCTATGTTTTGGATTTGTGCTGAAACAGCCTTGTTAACACAGGGATGTGTTATCGCTGAGCAGTGCTTACACATAGTCAAGGGCTGTTCTGCTTCTCACCCCACCAGCAAGGAGGCTGGGGGGGCACAAGAAGTTGGGAGGGGACACAGCTGGGACAGCTGACCCCAACTGACCCAAGGGATATCCCAGACCATAGGACATCATGCTCAGTATGTAAAGCTGGGTGAAGAAGGAGGAAGGGGGGACGTTCAGAGTGATGGCGTTCGCCTTCCCGAGCAACCGCTACATGTGCTGGAGCCCTGCTTTCCTGGAGATGGCTGGACACCTGCCTGCCCATGGGGAGTGGTGAATGAATTCCTTGTTTTGCTTTGCTTGCATGCGTGGCTTTTGCTTTGCCTATTAAACTGCCTTTATCTCAACCCACAAGGTTTGTCACTGTTACCCTTCTGATTTCTCTCCCCCATCCCACTGTGAGGGAGGTAAGTGGCTGCATGGGGCTTGGCTGCTGGCTGGGGTTAAACCACGACACATATAAATCTGAGGAAAATGTTACAATATTCTTTAAGAAACCACAGAGAAGGTTTCTGAAGATGTTCTTTAAGGCTGCCTCCATTGAAGGTAATGAAAACGACCGCATTTGTGCATCTCCAAGACACCTCTCACAGAAAACATTCTGAATACTGTATCTTTTCTGGAAATTATTATTCTTCAACAATAAAAACGTAACATCAAAATTACTTTTCACCATTATTCCTTAGCATAACAGGAAGAGGTGGTGACTTTAGGCCCTAAGGGCCTTTTTTGTGAACAGACCGAGTCCCAGCAAGGCAGGACAACCTGCTCTCACAGAGCTTTTCCACCAGCAGCTGCCTTCACCTGATGGGAGTCCTGAAGCTTTCAGGATCTGATACAGCTACATGTGTCCACTCGCTCATGCTTCACCCCTCTTGCCCTGCACCTTCTGTGAAACTCTGCAAGCCCCAAGCATGCCCCTGGGTCACGCGTTAATTTAGGGATCTGTTCCATCACACACAAAGCCATTTTCACTTCTGTTGTCCTCAGTCCTTCATAGGGGAGTGAGAAGCTATCCCACGGATTCAAAACCAAGCTGAGGAAACGCAGCAAAACTACTCATGGTGGTATTTTTTTGCAGGGTCCGGTCCTCCTGAGAAAACCAGTTGTTCCGGTGTCATGTCATGGCTGGGCTGCTTCACAGCACTGGCAGCCTGAGGGGAGCCTGACTGTCCCAGCAGGGAGAGACTGGAAAGAGCTGCTTGGTCAGATTTTGACCCCTACTAAGAAATTGGTTTGCCTCTTGTACTCATTTCCCTAAAACATGAACCATCATTTGAGTGCAGAACGAGCTTCTTTTTAATTGGTACTCAGAGGGAGCCTACTACTGATTACAGTAACAATAGCAAGTTATGGACAAGACATACCTAAAGATGCAAAACTGTTCTGGTACGAGTCTTTTAAGGATGCATAGTTAATTACATCAGTTAGCAGTTTACAGAGCTACAGTGTGTACAGTTGCACACTTACGCCCAGCAGACAAGCTTTCACCTGAGACTGCAGAAGCACCTGCCTTGTGAAGCCTGCTAACAGCTTGTGACCCCTCCTGACTGCATGTACCCTGTATTAAAAGGGAAACTAAAACACAGCACTTACAAACTTTGTACAAGTGTTTTCCATGCGAGGAGGCAGCAGGGCTGCTACCAGAAAGATTTGCGATTACGCACCGAGTGGGACAGTTCCTGCAGAACTACCAAAAGACACCCTACCACTCCCTCATTCAGCCATGTCATCCTACCAGCAGGAGACAAGACACTCGAGACTTTAGTAACAGTAAGGGTGGAGTCCCCATCCTAAATGGTGTAGAAAACCAAGGACCACACCTGGGGGAAACGCCTGCGCTGCAGAGCTTAGTCACAAGTGCAACGCTTCACCTGCCCCCCTGCGATAGCCCACTCCTCTGCACAGCCCTCCCCATCTTCTAACCCAAAGATCTCTTTCAAAGACACTGTATTTATTATTTCTCTTTTTGAGCTATGCAAGCAGTGTTCCAATGGGTGGGCACTGGCTCAAGCCGTTGGCTCCTGCTCACGCTTTATTATAAAATGTAGTAAAGCCACACGTTAGCTGACATCGAGTCTCAAATCTTGCACTTTCTTTGTGTGCTACCCGAAACACCACTATGGTCCAGGTATGGAGCGAAGAGGATACCAACATACAGCAGTGAGTGGCAAGACCTCCTTTGCTTGACAAGCCAAGTTTAAGCAATTAGCATAGAGAGCTGCTTTTCTCATCTCTGCACACCGCTTTACTGGACAAGTACAGATCCAAAAGCATCTCCTCTTCCGTCCTTTTGCCAAGCGAGCTTCAACCAGCAAGCAAGCTTCAACCAGCAAGCAACTGTCTGTACTACTCACAACATGGCAGTGCAGCCAGAACTGTTAGAGGAAGCACTGCTTTGCAGTGATGAAAAATAAATCAGCAGTTCTTAGCAGTGAGCAGTGTCTATACTACCTGTGGTGTTTTTTTTGGTTTTTTTTTTTTTTTTACACTCTCACCTGGAGATCTGTTTTTTTTCACCACACTGCACAACCTAAATGACAGACAGTGTTTGACTGGAAGGGCTAAAGGATGAGGTCGCATGATCTCCTGCACATTCCACCAGGGCAGTATCTGTCCAGGATGTAATTATTTCCCTGCAGACTTTTAACCACTGAACTAACGGTGCTGTGCGAGATCTGCATCTGCACGTGTTCCCAAGTACAGTGCTTAAATACTCAGGAGGTAAGAAGCCACTCCAAAGGCACCGGCTTCTCAGCACATGCAGTTTCTTTAGCTGCAGTTTCTGTGTTACAACCTTCACCGTGTGAACACACGCAGGCTGAATTTAACAAGTGCGATAGCTGAGCGCTGTAAAAAAAAAATGCAGCGCAAAGACATTTGTCTGTTTCGCAGGGCAAGTCAGACACGCCATATTCTCTCATCCAGTGCAAGCTGTGGGTGGGGATGGAAGCAGTCTAAGGACACATCACTTCTCCGAGTGCCACTGCTCTGTTCCTATTTCACAAATCATCTGTCACTTGCCCGTAAAATCTTACTCAATTCTTCTATACAGCAAAAATTATGAACACCTTCCATGTCGCAGTATCAATTTGATCTGGTTTAGTACTTATTTCTGAGGTGTCATCATTGCAGGAACATGTATTTCTGAAATGAAATTGCAGCAGCATCTTCGATGCGCCTTACAAAAAGCTCTGTTTAGCAGTGAGCTATTACAGGTCATGGTCTCTACCAGCAAATGAAAGCACTTAAAATTTTACTTAATATTCCAAGACAAATGCGTATCTGTGCTAGTGAGGCAGGTCAGTTCCAGGCCTTTTGATTAGTGAGAAATGTCACAACTACTGAGGCACAAGATGAGGAAAACACTGTATTTACACTCTGAACCTAAGCGACAGCTGAAGAAGGTCCGTTCTTTCACAGAAGAAATAAACACTACTGGGCATGGGCAGGAATAACGAAGTAATCCAGACCTGCACATGCAGGCATTGTCATTGATTTTAAACCATTTATCCATCCACCAGGGCAAGACTTCTCACTGGCAACACTTTCCCCATAGCTCTTCCAAGACTGTACAACTTCAGCTATTGCTCCCATGCCATCTGGGACTACCCCGTCCCCCTCTATCGTCCTCAGCAGCCAGTGCTCCCTCAAAAGATGGTACTTGCCCCTACTTTTCTTTATCATGCTATTACTAGAGAAGAGGAGAAGGGGGGTGGCTCAGGCTGACTTTTTCCCCAAGTGGCAGTCTCTATACCAACAGCAATAAAGCACTTGCTGCCTTTTTTTTTTTTTTTTCCTCCTTTCCAGGTTTCTCTTCCCCAGAGCTTAAGCATGGCAAGGTTTTCACGCTATCCAGGAACAGCTACTGCAGCAAACCAGGGAAGGTTTTAGAGATGCCATGTGGACTTGGTGTATTTTATAGGTAGGGCAGACTGCTAAAGATGTCACTTCTTGCGCTATTTAGTAATTTGTATAAAAACAGTTGCCTGCCTAAGGCCACTCTCTGCATCTCAGGTCAGAAATTGACTGTACTTTCCCTTGGGTGCCAACACTATAAAAGACGTTGTGCTTTTAGAGGTATGCAAAGAACGCCAGCCTAGGAGACACGCTGCCTGCTGTTCACCTGCACAGTGCTACCCACTGCTCATGGAGACTCCCTCCCTCCAAGGGTTACATGCTAAAGGAGCTATAAACAGGAAAAAAAAGCACCTCCTGGGGCACTACGCAGTATCTGTGCTATGGTACTGTAAGTATGGTAAAAATTCTGACCCAAGTCTTCTCTCATAAAAACTGCAAACTCAAGAAACAAAACAGTCACCCAGAAGTCACCAGACTGATGAGCAGAATGATACAAAATGATTGCTGTTTGCTGCAAAAGTAGATGAACAGGAACTGCTACAAGCTACAAGGCTGTTAAACACCAGGTCAGCAAAAGAGACCGAGATCGCCTTCACTGGAAGCTTTCAAAAAGTCAAACATCAGTCATGTTTACCCCATCTCTAAACTGGGAGTGGCCTACACTGTCTTCTGAATTCCTCTTCCTAGTGCTACTCTTTTTGATGAGGTGCCCTGCAAAACAAGTTTTGCAATCACCTGGCACGGAGCAGGCATGTGCTTCAAGCATCCCTAAACTCCTCAGGGAAGGTTTGGGCTACTGACCTCATCCCACGCTGTACCAACTCAGAACGTGAGATTGCGAGCTAGAGGTGTTAGGAGGTAATCTGTCCTTCTGCGTGCGTGATGCTACAGTAAAAGCGCTGTCCCAACCCTGAGCCGGCGTCCTAACATCGCCCTGGAAGGGCTGGGGACCGACAAGGGGGGGGGGGGAGAGTAGATGGAAACGCGACCGTGTCCCACAGCTGGGGGCACGGGGAGAAGGAGGGGGAGGAACAGCGAGCTTAAAAAGGCGCGCGTTCACGTTGTAAGTACAGCGGAGCGAGGGACAAGACAGAAGCATGCAGATGTAGACCCCAACAAATACTGCTCGACGCGTCATCCTGCAATACTTACTGGAAGCAGTGCTTTGCCGCATCCGCACATCCACCTGCACGGGGCGGGGGTCCTGGACCCCTCCGCAGTACCTCTACCTGCTTCCAGGTAAATAAACAGACAACATCTGGCACCAGAGCGCTGACCCGGGAGTCTACAAAGGCGTCAGCGGAGGCTCCGGCCAGCATCTGGCGCAGCCCCCGCAGCCGGGGCGGACGGAGCGGGCTCCCCCGCAGACCCGGCCGGCGTCTTCGGCATCCTCGCAGCCCGCCGCAGCTCCTCCGGCTCACCGCAGCGCGGGCGCCAGCCTCGGCCGTCGGCCCGCCCCGCACCTCTGCGACCGCGGATGCCCGGGCTCGCTAGCGCCGGCCGGCGTACCCCGGGAGCGGGGCAG
>NW_010972626.1:209301-217935 GCF_000737465.1 Haliaeetus leucocephalus
CCCGGCCGCCTGCCCTGCTGCAGCAGCCGGGAAAGCACGGAGCGAGCTTCCTACCCGGCGTCCCGGCCGGGAGGGCGACCGCAGGTCTCTGCCCAGCCGCTCCGGCAACGTGCGTCTACGTGGCGTGCTCCGGCAAACGGGAGTGATTCAGGGCCGGGACGTGAAGCACCTGCGTCACCTTCGAGCAACAGGGCTCTTGGCGTGCAGTGCTCCTCGTCTCGCCGCGCGCAAAATAATTACGCTTTCGCTAATTGCCCTGCCACGGCGGTAAAACCCGAGACACAAGCCCAGAGAACGTCGCTGCGGTTACTTGCTCCAAACAGAAACTCGCCTCGGCGGCGGGGCGTGCTTCGCCATCAGCCCGAGAATAAACACGGGCTCCCTGGAGGAATCCGGTCTCCGACCGTGAAGGCAGGCTGGCTCCAAAGACATCATCCCGAACAGAAAGGGAGACGCTCCTCACCTCAGGTCAATCCCATTATAGCCAAAATAGAAGAGGGTAATCTGGGAAGTGCAGTCAAAGCCACAGAAGACAGGCTCCCGGAAAGAACTGTAGCAGAGCAGCCTGGCCTTACCCATGGTGTGTGAAAGGTAAAAAAAACCCAAACAAATCTCAGCAGGAATACAAACAAAACAGACAGAGCCTCCCTGCTGACCAGGAGGCAGTAGAGAGGAGGATGAACAGAAACATTTGAAGTTCACCACGTAGTTCCCCCTCCTCAGGAACAGGGTATCCACGTCCCGTACCAATGCTCATGTGTCCCGGTGAGCTGCACCGCAGCCCCGGCACACGGCGCAAGACGTTCATCCCTCCTCCTGAAGGGAACCCAAACATATAATCTTTTACGGTAAAATCCAAGACGTAAAGTTAAACACACAGTCACCTCTACCCAGGTGAAGACAGGAGTGATAAACTGCTACTGTTTATGGACACAGACTTTTTTTCTACCGAAAGTCTCTTACGGCTGTGAAACAACAGTTCTAAGGACCTCACCAATGCTGAATGCGTCTCTCCTACAAGAAACTGTTGTCTGCATCTTGTCACATCTGCATGCTAGAAAGGGCATCCGGTCCCGGTAGAGAGACATCCTCCATGGATTTTGGTGATGAACATCTACCATCTTGCACGCTTACCACTGCTTTACAGGAATCACATACCTATCAGACTGTGAAATGCCACAGGTAGTATGCACACGCTCTACCGTCACAGGTAACTTGAATGCATGTGATCCCATCCACCTCCTGCGTGCCAAAACGAGAGTTTGGGTGCCACAGGTACAGTCACGTCACGCTAATACAAGTGAGCCACCAACCCCCCCCCAGCTTTTTTATGTTTTCGGGCTGGGAAAGACAGCCACTTCTTAAACTGAGAATCCAACAGTAGCTGAAAGGCTCTCTCGCGTCGGCACCATTTGCATTCAGTACCAGTCACACCCTTGTCCATCCCATACACACTTGACTCATCAGTTCACACATTGCCTGCCCATATTTCTAAGTTCTGTTTGGGCTCCCTATGGCAGCACATACTCCTCTCCCACCTCTTTCCTGCAGATGCGTAAGCATAATGCCAAGGAGCACTCATACAAGCCTCCCTGGCATTTCTGATCATGTCCCATGCCAAGGAAACGTCACCTCTACAGACACTTTCTGAAAGCAGCAAAGACTTCAGTTGAGGGCAAACATACCTGCTTTCCACTGGAAATTTGTACTAAAAAGCCTTTCTAATTTGTCACGCATCTGTCACCAGAAGACCTCTGTCCTTCAGTTCAGAAGGGGTCTTATTTGCTCTTTGTTTTTCTTTCTTAAGAGAACCTCTCTACAGACAATGAATGCATAGTGAGGTCAAATGGCTATAGAAGCATACCATGGCTTCTGAAACCTGTCAGTTTTATAGAGAAAAAAGAAGAGGCTGCCAAGTTTATCAGAGATCAGGATCACATGAGAGTGCTTCCTGTATGAGAAGAAGAAAGGCTTTCTTCAAAAAGAAAGAACACTGCTATTCTAATTAACTAGACAAAAATATGCAAGAACATCAGCAGCTGGTGTCCACTGACCATTTGTAAAAGATCCAACTCATCTGTGGGGTAAAATAAGGAAAACTCAGAATAAAACAAGCGTGGCTGTGTATAGTTCGGAAGAATGTGTGCTATCCTTTATAGTGCAGCATAGACACTGAAAAAGGAAGAAGCCCTTCAGAGGATGGCCACCCAACGTGCTGCCCCTTAAAAACTCCTTCTCTGCCTATCCCTTCACTTGCCTTCATACAGTCCTAGAAAGAGGAGGCATGGCGGGAGATGGTCTCACAACGCTCTCCAGTGGTTTGCAGTACTGCTCCCTGATCCCAACGGCCAATACTTGCTCTATGCTCAAGAAGGTGGGATTTTATCCTTGCCCCAAGCTCACTACTTCCAAGAGCAGCAATTACTATAAGCCGGGAAATTATTTAATGAAATGTTTTTCTCTGGGAGACACAATTCCCGTTGTTTCACTCAAAATGCCCTCCTGTTCATCGCATCTCTCCCAGACCCCGAGCCCTACAGGCACTGGTTATATGTTCCCTGAATAATCATAAGAAGTACCTGCCTTTACAAAAACTTAAACCAAAAGTTGCTATAAGTGCTTATAAGAAGGAAGCATGATACATCATACCACTGCTGCTCTCTGCTAGTGCAGTAGCCAGGCGGAAGCAGATCCTGCTGCGATGCTGCACAGGCACCTGCGTGGATCTCATGGCATTCCCCTGTGACAGAAGGTACAGCGATGTCCCCCAGCGAGCAGCATCTCTGCTCTGAGGCTGCACCGAGAGCTGCTCAGCATGCAAAAAAATCTGTGCTCACTTTTTCCTGCCGGGCACTGTGGAGCTCTGGAGCTTGGTGTCAGATGCTTCTCTGCTAACATATCTCTGTTGAAATCTGGAAACTTCTACAGAGGTGGGATTCCAAGTGTGCCTACTATCTTAGCATTAACTGGGAGCCCTCTGTACCCAAAAGTGGCAATTTTATGTACATACCTATTTTATTTATTGGCTTTGTTTACACCATATCCTTTCCCGACTGAGGTACTGCTGCCTGTCCTTTTATGTCTGGAGCTGTGCTACAGCCTGTGTAGCACAGCCAGTTACTGCAAAAGCATACAACAACTACACAAGCCCTGTAACTGGACAGTGAATTCTCAACAGGAGCCTGCAGAGAAACTGGAAGCACTACGCTGTGAGCTGGGCATGGTCAGGCAGCTAAAGACTTGCCTCCTTGAGACAGAAACAGAGGCTAAAGGTTTTTCAGGTATCTGCAGAACTGAACCAAAGGCAGCAGATTAATTTTTGTCTTAATGTAACTGAAAAATATACGGTTCACATATAGGATGCTTTTATTTTTGTTTTAAAGAGATCTGTGGAAGACAGTCGTTTATCTAAACTTAACGTAAGATAGAAATTGCTTATCCTCTTTCTATGCTGTTCCTGGGGTATGGCTGACTGCTAACTCTGCCTCTCTTGCAGTGGTCATACTAGCTGGAATCATTAACTGTGTTTTAACAGTGTAGTGCAAAGGAACTCAGTGTTCCACTGAGTTAATTAAAAAGAATTTTAAAATTCTTGTCAATATTTTGGGACTACAAATATTCCTTGAAAACCTTCCCTCAAGACTACATAACTGGCAGTAGGGCAAGGATTTGAAGCAGGGCAATTAAAGTAAACAGAGAAGACAGGGATTTGTGTATTTATTCTAGTGATAGAATCAACTCACTTCGGCTTATACCTTAGCTAGCTAAGCTAACATTTGTTCTCTAAGAATAAATGGGAAGATGTTGCTGGTCCTTTAAATAAGAGTGTAATCTGCTCCCTTTGGAGCATGGTGCATAAAGGCAGAGGCTTCTGATAAGTCATGGTTAGTATAATTATTCAGTCTTTTTCCCTGAAGGGCCTCTGCAATGCAGCGGTCCTTTTACTTTTTTTTTCTCCTCCCTGTTAGCAATGCCCTAGTTTGTTCACTGCTGCAGTCCCCCTCCCTTCCACCATCACCACATCATAACAATCTCTAATTGAGAGCTTGCCCGCTAACCAGGAGCTCCCAGACAAACTGCAGGAACACCAGAGACAGCACTCACAGCCACCTTTTGCAGCTCCTCTGAATTCACCAGCACAAGGGTTTTAAAACCTATCCACTTTGCATGCCACACTGGAGAGATTGCTAACAGCTGAATATCAGTCTCCATCGCATCAGTATCAGCTCTACTTCACACGCAACGTGCAGCCTCAGTAGCAGATGAAAAGCACCTGCAAACTCTTCCAATACTCAGAAGTCAAGCCAGCTCAATTTTGATGCTGAACATGAGACTATGTGCACTTCATCTTTAAGAGCTATTTCCATTTCTGTTTGCAAGTATGCCTCTACAGCCAAGTCACAAACCTCTCTTTACTCCTGCAACAACCACAGTGATCTGCCTCCGTTCTGCTCATGCCTACAAAACGTTGGAAGCAGTGTCGCCCCAACTTCCTTGAAATGCCCCTATTGCATGTGGCATGAGAAACACAGCAGCTACAGGCCAGAAAGCGGAAACAAACTAAACGTTTGTGTTGTGTGACATTACAGGGAGGGGGCGAGCCAGGGAAGGACACAACAGTCTGCTGCTAATATTGATGGATAACCTTCAACAGCTGAAGGTACAGGCACTGTGCCACTGAAATAATGCCTGATGCTACTTTGAAGGACATTCTGTTTTCTTATTATTTCCCCCGACTTGTCTCCAAAAGCATCAGCTCAGACTCTGCACACGTACACACACCGCTCTGCCAGAATCCAGCTAGAAATGGCTCCTCCTCACCTGCCCCTGGCGCTCACGTTTTACAGATGAATGGCGGATGCTCTTATCAGCAGCGTCAGGGTGCTCAGTTTTGACTCACATGACTAGTCCCTAGGCTCACAGCTGCTAATGGTATGGAGAAAGTGTCTAATGAATGTTTTAATGAAGAAAGCTTTTTCTGTCAAGGCTTCCCAGAATGAGGGAGACCACCAAAAACCTTTCAAACACCACCTGCCTACACTGATATGTAGCTGGCCTGAATTAAGCTCAAAACTGTTCAGTATTTCTCCAGTTCTAAGTATTTGCCATGTCCATCAAGGATAGAAAATAACACCACCACCACAGTAACATATGCTTCAAATCTTTGTAATGATAGCAGTGTTTTAAAGGCATTAAACTGGTGTCAAAAGTAATATCCACGGTAGATTTCCCAAAGCATGTGTTGTATTACAGTTACCATGTCTGCAGCTGACAGACAAAATAGGATGAGGTTAACTGACTGAGGAACAAACTGCATCAGTATATTAGCTCATTATTTCTCTTGCCTTCAGTATGGCCCTGTGCAAACAACCACTCCTGTGGCTTCTTTTGTGTAACACTTTGTAACATTAATATTAGTTTCTCAGCTACGAAATCTATGAAGACTAAGGATCTGACCTTACTGTATTTGTCTCCTGTATTTAGCAGGGAAAATAGACACTTAGCAAATGGGTCACCAAGCAAGAGCATTGGGACTTTGCTAAGATCCACAAAATGCACTGCCCCAGCAGCTGACTCCCTCTGATGAAGAAAGATGAAAGCAGTGTTGCTGGTCCTCTCCCAGCCTGTCATACAAACCAGCTCTCGCCCTGCATCTCCTTGGCCTGAGTTGGAAGCTGCGACTCTCTAGCAATTGCACTCAGGAAGGGAAACAAATGTTTCAGGCTCCTAAGTTCTCCTGCTCTCCCTTCTCTTCTTGCTCCTTTACAAAATGCATTTTGGGGGCACAGGGTTACCAGGTAAACCCGAACCTAAAGTTTGCAAGCACAGAGTTGCCATTCAAATCCAGAGCCTGTGTTCCCATCCCTTGGTGCAACATTTAGGTACCAGAGATCTGTTCTGATCAATCATGGATTCTTCTGCCAACTGCTTGTCTAAGAGCTAACGCTATTAGGGTGCCCATCTCATCCCTGCAAGGCTCAAGGGATGCTCTTATGAGTCTAAAAAGGCTGACTGTGGCTGTTATGTGCCAGAGCGTGCCTGGCTTGCCATTAGCACAGACTGCTCTGGCACTGAGCTCTCAAGTGTTTGGCAGAATCTGTTTCTGCCCCATTTGGTAACTCCTAGGTAACAAGGTGGGATGGGGACATCACAGCAGTGGCTGACTAAAGTCCCTTCATTCCTTAAATTGCCTCACCGTCTTCCCACTTCCTGCTTATGTAAATACACATGCTTCCAGACAAGCTCAAGTTTCAGAGTTCTCAGGGAAGACAACTGCAGGGTAGATGCTCCTCTCCTGCTAGGGAAGGGGTAGTCCCTGTGTTGGGGAAACAATTGGCTTTCTGTTCAGACTAAGAAAACACTCCCCTTTGTCTCCTTCCCATCAAATGCAGCCACGTTTTGTTCACATCAAAAGAACTTATAAGAAATTTCAGCACGAGGTCTTTGATTAATTGTGCAACAGACCTTCCCCACAGCACAAACTTGCCCCTCTACATCCCTCCCCAACACCAGGAGCTGCTCCTCTCATTCACAGTCCTACCATTCGGTGTGCTTTGTTAAAGAACATTGCATGCTTCTTACCATCCAAGGACAGCCAGTCATGCTGGGAGGAAGGCAGGGTTGGCAGAGCTCTGGCTTTGTATTCAAACACCACAGAATTGGAGATGATCTGATTGTTGAAGGCAACTTGCAAAGTCACGAGCCCAGTGTCATGAGCTGAAAGGAAAGTGCATGTGGTAAGACAGAGACCTCCCCGCAGAAACGGACAGCTAGGTATTATCCCATTGATCTCCCATGTGCTAAGCAGCAGGCTGAGAGCAGATGCAATGAGGGGAGAGGGGGCGTTTGACAATATTTTTGTGACTAAATAACTGAAGAGTCCAAAATGCCAATCTGTATTTTCAAACACGAAGGTTGTACGCTTAAGAGTCATCTAATGGGTTGTTTTGGCAGGAGGCAGAATCACGTGTTCCTAAAGATTAGCCAGCCTCACTGCATTTCTAGTGGGAAGCTGGGGCCTAACGACAACACCAAGTTACTCCGCATACACTTAAAACTCATATACTGAAGGCCAGCACTACTGAAAATCTCTGCAGGGAGGTTGGAGGTGTTCTCATCCTGTAAGTACCAAGGACAAATTGTAGAACATAGGCAAATTAAGAGTCAGCAGAGCAGTGAGTGCACTCCTGAGTAACAGTTGCTCTTTAATCTGCTACTTCAAAACTAAAGAAATGCTTAGAATTATTTTAAAGCTAATTCAGAGCTTTTAAGTAATATTTGTTGTGACATATCGAGATCCTAAGCTGCTGTTCTCACATTGAATAGGTCAAAGAAAAAGGAAAAGCTTCTTGATGTTTATGTGCTATCATTCACAATGGGTCCATGAGTTTACTCAAGGCATATACATGACATTATTAGGCTGAGAACTCGCTCTGAAACCACCAGTTCTAGAAGAGAAGTGTTCCTTACCTGGGCAGTAGCAGCGCAGTACCCCTGGCTGAATTAAAGATGCAGGCACTGAGATCTGATCAAACAGACAGCTGTAATTATTGCTGGCTTCCTGCCATGGACCAGTAATTAGGACTTTTACTCCTCCCTGTGAGGAAAAGAGGGGGAAGAAAAAAAAAAAAGCATTACAGAAGAAGCCATTTCCAGAAAGGACCACACACTGAAATGGTTGAATGGCAAACAGCATCATGAGGGCTAACAGAGGCGCCAAGCTAATGCAGATTCTCGGCAGCAGTCAACACCGATGCCCCAGTCTCCCCCCACCGTGGAGAAATGCAAATAGTATTCCTTAGGAGAGCATCTTTGCTTCTCTTCGCTCGCTCTGGTCCCCACTCCTGCCCATGCACTCAAGTCCTGTGCTTTGCCAGCGTGACCCTCACCACAGACCGCTGGCCTTTCTCTTGCTCACGTGCCAGCCCCCAGCGCAGTAATGGCAAACCTTATCAATGCTGTGAGCCAGACATCCCTCCCACCAGGCAGGTCCCGGTAACTTCTGGGTGCTCCATCCCCACCTTGCGCCCACCATCGCCTCCTCAGGCTCCAGGCTCGTCTCCTCGCCACCGAAAAGCGCCACGGCTCAACCACAGCCACCGTGCTGCACGTGTGCCATCGCCGCCCTGACCCTGCTGAGACGGGGGAGCGCGCGTGGGACACAAAAGGCGACACGTCGCCTCCAAAGTCACAACTGGAAGCCCGAGAGGAGCCGGACCGCGAATCCGACAGGCCGCCACGTCGGAAGGCCTCTGCTAAAACCACCAGCCGCACAACCGGCGCCTTTTTGGGTACCGGGAGCTCGGTTAAATAAGGAAGCAAGACGACAGGGGGGCTGACGCGGAACGGGTGGCCGAGAGCTCCTTCGCCCGCAGCTCCGGCACCCCGGCCAAGCCGGTCCCACACCTTTGCCCCCGCCCGGGCTCCGCCAGGCTCGCCGCCGCGGGCCACCCGCGGGGAGGGAGCCCCCTCAGCCTCCGCCTCTCCGGCCGGGCCACGGGCGCACCAGCTCCATTCGCGCCCAGACCCGCAGGAGCGGGACCGGCTCCCGCGACAGCAGAGACCCCTGGGCCAGGCCCCCGCCGGCGCTCAGGCGAGGCCGGGAGAGGGGCCGGCCCGGCTCGGGCCGCGCCG
>NW_010972626.1:217945-229585 GCF_000737465.1 Haliaeetus leucocephalus
GGCCTCGCACCCTCCGGCGGAGGCGGGACGCGGCTGCCGCGGCCGGGCAGGCGTCCCGGGCTGCGGCCGGGTGACAGCCCCGGCGGCCGAAGTCACCCCCGAGCCTGGCGCGCAGCGCTGGGTGCCGAGAGCCCCCTCCGCCCGCGGCGAGATCTCGTCTGGAGACGGGAGAGCTGCCGCTGGGATCCTTCCCGAGTTCGGGACGCGAGCGGCAAGGGCTGCGTAGCAACTGAAGAAACCCAGCAGCCGGGGTACTGCTCTGAGCTGCTTGCAAACGACAACCTTGAAGCTCCGGGTACGAAGCCACGCAACCAGAAAGCAATCCTGGACCCGCCTGGGCTTTGAGAAACGCTCTGGTGGGTCTGCGCGGATGGATTAGGCCTTGTGGTCTGCGTAAAACAGGAATAAAACACGCTCTGCCAGCAAGAGTCGAACAGGTCGTTAGCGTAGCAATGGATAACAAATAAAAAGTTTCCACGGTGGCAGCAAGAAAGAAGGATTTGCGCCGGGAAGGCCGGAGGTTTGCCGTTAGGTTTTGTTGGTTGATTTTTGGGACCTTCTAATGCAAGCAAGCGTCAGACTGGCTGTCTGGACAACAGGTATGGCAGAAGCAGTGTCTGTAGCCCAACGTAGCCAAATGCCCCGAAATACTGTGCTTCTTGCAAACGAAGCCTACCTGGGTTCTAACAGTTGCTAACAGGCCATCATTGCGTTACTGTTGGATGTTAAACAGCCAGTTAGACAACACTACTATTGACCACCACAGTGCTGACGCTTCAGTTTCTATTAGACCCCAGAGAAGCAAGACCGGCACATTCAGACCCACTTTATCACCAAGAGCGAGAGAAGGTAAACTCCAGCTGGTGGCGAGGGGTAGATGATCAGTGACCACCTTGTCTCGTAGAGGGGACCCTGGATTTGGCAGCTGGCAGAGGTGAGGCCCCTGGGCATCTCCTGCCCCAGACAGTCCCAGATCTCCCGGTCAGCTGCAGGCTACGCAAACAGGGTGGGAGGCAGTAACGAGTGGCAGGATGCCTTCAGCTGCCCACCGTGCCGGAGCCTGCACTGCCACCTCACTGGCCACGATGGACTTGTCTGGAGAGAGCAAGCGACTAAGCGGTGGGCAGAAACTCCTGAAGGAGGCTTTTCATCAGTGCCCATCGGCCATTCCTGCATGCTGGCAACCTCAGTTTCTTTCCATCTGCAGAGTGAACGCCCATGTTTTCACACCAAGTCCCATACTGCAGAGTACGTGAACTCTTAGAGCCACTGAATGCCAGCTTATTGCCTGCTCCTGGAACACTGTGGTCCTGGAGCTGTCGCGGGATCATTCAGCTGAAGGTTAAGCCACCTCACCTGCTTATTACTGGCTGTTTCTGTGGCCTCACCCACTAGCAAACTTGCCATCCAGTGGTGTCAGATGCATGCTTACTGGGGGTGGCATCACAGGACTGATAATCAGATAGCACTAGTCAATGGGAACAGAGAGATCTTTTCCTGAGCAGTTATACACCCCCACAAGGTAACAGATGCAACAGTGCTCCGAGGCTGGGCTTACAAAACCACAAAGGAGCATTTTTTTTTATTCAAAACAACCTGCCTCTCCATTACTGGCTCAAAACAGGCTCCTTCCTCCAGCATTCCTTCACATCAGAAAAGACTGTGCTGCTGACATTTTTAACTTGTGGTGCACGTGACTGATTTTGGATAGCCTGTGGGATGGAGGTAAATGCTGAACTCATTAAGGCAATGCAGGTCAGGAATTATTCTACTAAGAACATCAGAGCCAGATGTAAGGATCGGCTCCAGTTTGCAAACTCTGTGGCTGTAACGTGGCTAGGTAGTACCATGAAGCCATCACGTGGGAAATACTTTGCTTTTCAATGAAACAAAACATTTCTGTTCGGATGCTTCCTAAGTGAAGAAAGGGCCCTGTCAGGGTAATGAAGTGCATAATTAAAAGTACGCTCAGACATGCAAATGGTCTTGGATGCTCTGACTTCTAAGAGAAATATTTTGAAAGCCTTGTCAAAGCTTTAACAAAACAGTTCTTGGGAGCCCTTATTAACAAAGCAATGAAAGATAAAGCAGTAAATGTTAATGAGTAAAAGCCCTAGACTCACCTCAGGGTAGGACCATTCTGGTGAATAATCTGTCACCATGAATAAGCGCCCACTCTGCTGTAGCAACCCCAGAGTGCCTTGTGCCGTAGCTGCTGAGACCACCTCAGCCACATGCATGTATGCCATCGTGCTGGCTCCATTCTCTGTGCTGCTGAGCTGCATGTTGGCTTGCTGAGGACTGCAGCAAGGAATGCACATTTCAGCCTGGTTGTAGGTTGCTCTGTTACTGTCTTCAGGCTGAGACAGTCCGGCACTGTCACTTGACACCAGCTGGTGTCCATAGAGAGCATTGCTCCCACCTTCTACTGAAATGAAATCATTAATCAGATCAGAAAACTGGTTGCTGAAGGAAATGTCAAAGTGGTCCAAGTTAAGCTCCATGTTGGAGGAGTTATTTAAGCTGGGATGGGCCACAGGATAGAGTCCTTGTACCATGTTTCCTTGGAGAATAGGGAGATTGTTCCCATTCCTGATACCCCCATTGGCCTCGGGCTGCAAGTAGTGTTCTGTGCTGCAGGCTTGAAGATCCCCTGATTTAAGTAGATTTTCGTTCCCTTCTGCCTGCTGGGAGGTCTCCATGGGAACTTCAGCCTCTGCAGTCATAGCCTGGAAGTTTGCTTGGAACTGCATGAGCTGGAGAGAAGAGGTGGACTCTATTCTGGTTTCCACTGTGCCGTTACAGTTGGAAGTGGTTTGGGATGAGGACTCTGTTTTCACACTGGGGATTCCTAACGTGTTCACAAATGAGCCACTTGTGTCATTCAAATTGTTGTGAGTGTTTTGCTCAAGGGGAAGAGGTTTGCTGGCATCCTGCAGAAAGAAGCTGGGGGAAGGGGTCTGATGAACATGAGGGCTCTGGACGGTCTGATTGAAGCTGGAAGAATAGTCCTTATTGGAGTCAATGGCACTGAAGTCCATCTGCTCCAGGGTGGTACTTGGGCTCAGACCTCCTCCAGATGGAAGCAAACCTGAACCAGTAGTGAGGGTGAGAGTGTTAGATGCAGAAGTGGAGGAAAATGCTTCTTTGGACATCTGTTGTTCGAAAGAGGTGTCCTCAGTTTTAATTTCTTTTGTGAGGGTTGTATTGAAGTTGAAGCTACGTTCCGTTGTGGGTGACTGCCTTATGTTGGTACTAATGCTGTCACTTTTCATACCGCCTCCACCATAAGTCTGCCCTTGCTTGGGATTGTTAAGAAAACAGTCTGGGTCAAAATTCATGGTGGTTTCTGGAATTTTTCTATTTCCATCTAAAGTTGTGGAGAGCACAAGTTCCTCGGAGACAGTGCTGGGTAGCATTGACAAGCTCTCCGAACTGCCGGTTGTTGGAAAAGCAAATTTGTGTCCATCTGAACTCACAGCAAGTACCAGTCCTTGTGCAGCTGCATCTGAGGACAGAAGGTGCTGATTTGGGCCAGAGGTGGGTGACATGGTATACACAGCTTCACTGGTGACTTCTGACATAAATACGGTGGCACTTTGTGACAAACTTCCCATAACTGATGCTACAGCCATACTGGACACACCAGTGACGGCTGGGCTATCTGCCATATCCGGGTCGCTATTTAATCCACTGCTGATGGACACGGGAGAATTCTGGGTCGTGTCAGGGACCTCCACCTGGTTGGTGGAAGAAACCTCAGTGCTGTTTTGATGGAGCAACACCGGTTTCGCCACTTTACCGTTCCTCTTCTCTCGGCTGGAGGCCTTGCCGTGACTGTGCTCATTCTTGCCTTCAGAGACATCGTTATTTTGTACCTCTGAATGAGTGCTGTACCCACCTGTCCTTGGTTCGACCTTTGGTGATATGATGCGATGTTTGGCACTGTTACACTTGTGATGCACACTGCTTCCTGCCCCTGTGCCAGAAAACAACAACATTTGCCATTCAGTAAATATAAAATTAAGACAATGCTAGCTGCGTATCTTATGGCTGTAGCAAAGGAGAGCCGTGCTTATGCGCAAGTGTGTGTGTGTGAGAGAGTGAGCACACGTATGAGAGAGCAAGAGACACCTTGGAAATAAAATTCATTTCTCGCCAGTGCCAGATTTACAGCTCCCTTCCTGTCTGACACATAAATCCATTGCGTTCAATGACAGCCACCTCAGAACAGGCGTGTGCACACCTTTCTGCTCACCCCACATAGCACGTACCCCTTTCCTCCCTGCCCCGATCAGACAACACATTAGCAGGAGAAGAATCGTCATCCATGACAAGTTTTGGAGTTATTTAAACGCGCCCCATCTCAGCGCAAAGTCTGCAAAGCAAGGGCTGTTGCTGTCAACTGTGGCAGAGGGTTTCTGCCTCGCAGGATCTGTTGCATCTGCACTGCGGACAAGACCTCAGCCTGCTGCGACACAGATGCTCGCTCTTCCCGCTGGCTGATGTCGGGCGGTTTGACAAGCGCTCTTGTGGGTTGGATGCTGACTGGTAATCTGGAGGTGACAGATGCCATATCACGCTCCTGTCCCCAGCATCACCCTGCCGCCTAGATTGCAACCCTTATCTTCTTGTCATCATGGTGTCTATTACAGCTGCCAATCAAATTATTAAAAAAGTAGTACATTAGCCAGCACAAAGAAAGCTTTCCCTCCCATAAGGATGGCGATGCGTTTCTCTTGCCCTAAGCTGTTCATGTGCTGACAGATAAACATTTTGTACTTTGAGAGGTCACACGCAGAGCACACGATTAGTATCGGAGCGGCTGAAGAACGCTCAGGAAAAGGTCACCAGAAGACAGCTCTCCACAGAGTTCAGCCAGCTGGCGCCTTTACTGGCCCGACAGAAGATGAACATCAGCCGAGTTCCTGGGAGCCTGGAAATCAGGTAGGATGAAGTGAACAATTCTATCTGCAAAGGCATCTTAGCCACAAACTCTGGTGTAGGGACTGCTTTTGTTGTTAAAAGAAGAACAGCCCATGCATTTTTGATGTTTCTTTCCTTAATTGATTCATTTTCCCTAGAATGAGGTAAGAACATTAATTATGGTACTGTGTAATGACTAAAGGGAGAAAGAAACCTCCTCCTTATAGCTAATGGCTACAATTATAAATGCCATCTTCTGGGTAACATAAAGCGCCCATGTAGCTGCTGCAATTTGCTAAATCTTTTGTTCCTTGCCCTTGAAGGGGAACTTCTCTGTTATGTGCTCAAGATTTGAATCGGGTCACTTAAAGTAGTTCAGGACAGTGCTTTTGAGACTAAATGCAATATTAAATCTCTCTATTCTCCTAGGTATAGAGATGAACAGGAACAAGGGAGAGGCTTTCACGCTGCCGTCTTTGTGGATGACAGTAAGGAATTGGGAACGTATTTGTCAATGTGCAAGCTGTTACAAAACAAAGCGATACTGTTATGTTAAAAAGCATGCAGCAGACTTAGCACAAGACAAAACATCAAAGGGAAGAATAAAAGGATTCATGTTCAGATCTGCAAGCCTGGATCAAATGCTGAGCCTTAAGGGTTGAATTTTAATCCAAACTCAGGTATTTCAGAGGTCATCTTTCCTACTTAAGTCTTGATTGTATAATGCCACTGCCCAAAAAAAGAAGAAAAAATAAACCCTTTGAAGCACTGACAGCTTTCCTTTATAAATTTCACTAAAGACTAATTAATGTGTCATATATTTTACTTGACCCAAGTACTAGGAAGGGGTGGCTACAAAGCAGATGAGTTAGAAAAGTGAATCACACAGCTTCCCACTCTCTCTAAAATGCTAATACCAAGGATGCTGTTTCTTGCTGTCGTAGTCTCACTCAAAACAAAGCCATCTTCTTTAATACGAAAGAAATCTGTATTTTCATGATACCTAAATAAAACCTATCTTATCCCAATGATATCTTGTAATTTGCCACCTGAGCCCATTTTCTTCAGCAAAGTGGGCTGCAGGGCAAGGAGTTCAGAGGGTGAAGCTGGAAGAACGTCAAATTTTGAGGCTTTGGTAACAAAATTTGAGCATGTAGAGGAGAATACGCTTTTTTGAGCAGGTCACATATAGACAGCATTTATTAGAACCTGCACATTACGAAGCATTGACCTTTTTTCCAGAAGTTCGAGCTGCATCTTTTTATGCTCAAGACTTCTTCTGTCACCTCTGAATTCACTGTCTCTCAACACTTCATGATACAGCATTTTAGCACTTCAGTAACACAAACCCTACCCCAAGTCTGGACTGAGCTGCGATCGATTTGGTGCCCTCCCATGGTACTTACCCAAGGTACCAGTGCAGAGACAGTTGTGTGTCCGAGGCTGCGGTTTGGTCTGGTGACTATCGAGGATCTGCTGCACAAGCTGTTCCACCGAGAACCCTGAACTGCTGTTTCCATTGCTGCATGTCCACTTAATGCCATGAACTGCGAAGAGAACAGTAAAACTTCCCATCAGAAGCTTCAAACACACACCAGAAACTGTCAAAAGCCACCCCAAAAGAACAGCAGAAACCCATTCCTGCTGCTTTTTGTCAGAACTGAAGGAGACCTATAAAAAGCAACAGTAATTGTTATTGCTTTACTGTTCTCTGCTTCCCAATACCCATAGGCTTCCAAATGCAATTCCTGGATTAGGTACATACAGAGGAAAAAAACCTCAGTAGAGTATCTTTCTCTATTTCAGTTTGCCTTTAACGGTGGCTCTCGAACTAAGCTGAAAAATTGTGAGGACTATCTGGATAGTGCATGTAACTTTCACTAAAAATCTGAAAGCAACAAAATATTTATGTTTCACTGAAGTAAAACAGTACAATTCCAAGGACAATTTTAGAATCTTTTTCTAATAGGAAACCAAAATTAGTTAGTTTATAATAATAAAATCAGCAGCCAAAAATATGCCAGTATAATGGCAAATAACAAGCTTTTTGCCAGGTCTTCATTGTCAGATCCTGGTTGGCAGCAGTGAAGACTGACTCATTTTTTGGGAGTCACTAACAGACACTGTGTGAGTTCCTCCTCAGCCTTGGACAACTTTTTAGTAATTTGGGAAAACAGACAGGAGGGTGACATTGCAGAACATGTTGCAAACTGAAGGTCTCTTTTCTTGGGGACTCTCTTGGCCTGTTAGCTATTTAAATAAGAACTCTAAGCTGCATGCACATAAATTATTTGAAGAAAGGCTCCCTCTCAGAATTTTTTAGATGCAGAATTTCACATATTGAGTGTATTTTCAACCAGACTTACAATGGAAATAGCATTTCTAAAATATTTTCTCTGTAGCAACTGACTCAAAGCATCTTCTGTCTCCTTTAATGTCTCTCTGAACGATTTATACATGCATATTATTTATTATCCTTTGTGTGCACCAGAGCTCACTTGCAGATTTTGGAAAGTGCTGGTTGGTAGCAACATAATTTCCAAGATGTCCCCGTGCCTGGCAGCTCAGGTCTGAAGAGATGCTGCTTTGCAGGAGTGTCTTTGTCATACCTTAGCAAAGCAGGTTTTTTGCATGTTGTATTCTAAAATCCTTAACCAGAATATACCGAATCAAAGTTAAAAGTCATATGGACTTCAACTTTGTAGGATTAAGCTCTAAATACACATATCCCTGCATAGTGAAGGTCCTCAATGTGAGGTCGTGAAACGCTGGCAACAGCACATCGGGCTGATAATCGCTATACAGCCAGAAGTATCTGCAGACTCCGCAGCAACAAGCTGTAAGCTGCTTCATGCAGGAAGATCAGAAGCAAATGAGGGCACATTTATGACAGCTAATGACCATTGTCAAAGACGCAGGACATCGTGTGAATCTCCTATTCTCCTCTTTGATGCTGCTTGTTTAGTATGTCATAAGCAGCCGGTGGAATGAAGTTCCTGGATCTGCTCTGTGAAGCTGTTTTATTGCTTTTTTAATCAGCTGTTGCTGTGTTGCCTCATCACCCGCTGACGTTACTTCGCCTAAGAGCATCTCATCTTGGTCTAGTTTTATATTACAGAATTCGCATTTTTATTGGCTGGGCCCAGTAACTTGCAGAAATATTGTAAATAAGGTTTACTAGTATTCTTCCTCATATCACTATTTAAAGTGCTGCAGTTAGTTTAGCAATGAGTCCCTCTGTGCTTGCTTGACAACTGCGTTTATTGTTATCGCACCCAACAGATTTTGCTTTCTAGTACGTTCACAATTTTGAATTTCCTCTTAACACTCAGTATCTGTTATTATGTCTAAGTTTAAGTTTATATACGCTTACCGCTTCAGTACCTCCACTCACATTCATTTTATTATTCTAGGCACATTATTCTGTCACGTGTGATGTTATGCCTAATAAGTGATGTTTGAATAGCAGTTTTGCAAGAAATACATTGACAGCAAGATTAAAATGCAGTAACATATTTGGAATACTTTTGGCTATACTATATAAAGTTACTGAACTGTAATTATTCCTGAGAAACTTTGCATTAAGTTCTTTCTGGTTACTTCAGAAATGCTTTGCTAAAGAAGTAAGCTCACATACGTGTTGCTAGGTATCAAAAGTCTATTTTACAGCAGTATGTCAGAGTTTGCTCCCTACTGCTGCTAAATCCTGTGATGAGCAGTATATTACAGGGGGCAAGTCTGGTAAGTGAATCATGTCTCATGGTTTGTGTACTCTTGATGATGGTTCTTAAGTCTGAATCAAGCTGTGAGCTGGAAGCTAAGAAATAACGGACAGCTTTCTAGCTGGATACATATAGCACCATGCCTATTATTTTCAGGTCTAGAGTATAACAAAGTCCCGTCGTGGATCTATTGCCGCTGAGGAAAGGTCCTCCCCTAGCCTTGTTCCAGCTGATCCTAACGGGCTCCGGCTCCAGCTTCTGTCCACGTGGTGTGGCTTTTTTTTAGTGCTTATGCTCTCTGTATGTTATGAAGGTTATAAAATAAAAAGCCAGTGAAGGGTGACAGATTGCAAAAAAAGAATGTCTGGATGCTTAATGCAAATTATCCACTATCTTGGCATATCCAATATGCAGATTTTCTCCCTCCCCCTTTTAAAGAAAAACTCCTGTGAGCTGGTGAGTTGTTAGTACTGCATACCAAATACTATCAAGATGCCTTTTAACATGTCACGCTTGGCTTCCTGACACATAATGAATCAGCAGGAAAGGAGATTTCTATAGGGAAGAAAGTGCATTATGAAAGGAGGGTTAATAAAAAGCACACACACATGCACACTCTTCCTGTTTCTTAGTGGTTCAAAAAGTGAAACCACCGTAGAACGACATTTGATTAAATACAGTCATAATGTAGGAACACAAAAAAAAAAAAAAAAAGGAAGAAAGACTGAAGCTTAACAGAAATTCTGGGAAGTATTTTAACCTGGATTTCTGTTCAGATTCCTCCTGCATTTCCTCGTAATTTAAAATGAAAGCCGTGCACTGCTCCAACACTTTCCAGTGATACCACGAACGGGTCTAAGGGCTGCTGCATTAGAGCAGCAACAAATTCCTTGCCACGCACCCTCTGCACAGTGCCTGTAGCACTGAGGCAGCAGAGCTGGGGAGAACTACTGCTATTTCACCGGCTGCTTGAAGAGGAGAAGTGAGGCTGGAGGAAGGTCCACAATTCAGAGTGCTAAGGCTGCTCCTAGCAGAAATGCCTCCAACCTCTTTTTGTGAGCATGGGCTCACATCTTTCTTCTCTTTCTTTCCTTGTGAAGAAAAGACAATAAAAATGACCTTCTGATATTGGCCCAGCGACTCCCCGTTCATTAGCGCTGTCAGGACTTTGTCTGACCATCACAAGCAAAGGAATGAAAAATGATCTAGATTACCAGCAAAAAGGCAGCTCAGAAGCCAAAGGAAACTCGCTCACAGAAAAATGTGATTTGTCCAGGTTTCTTACAACACCCTGGCTCTTTCTGCCTTCTTCTGCTGCTGGCGGAGCTCGGTCCTCCACAATCACCAGGTCTGCAGTCCTCTGGTCTTGCAGATATCTTCTTCCTCCTCATCACCTCAAGCCTGCCTTGCTGTCTCACCTTCACTCTAGGCCGAACACCACCAATAGCTAAAAGCCTGACTGTTTCCCTCTCTGTGGTTTCCTCCACCTTAAACAAAACCTGTCCCTAAAATACCTTCCCACATTTAAATCCAATCATTTCACCCTTTCTGAATGCTCTTAGACGTTCCTCTTTGCCACTTCATCCATTTCATGTTTCCTGTTTCTACTCCAAAGCTCTTGCTCTTCTGCATCCCGTATGTAAAACCCAGCTTACACAGTTATGTATACATACACTACATAATGAAGCCATTCCCTATACCTTACGTGCCGCTCCTTTGCCCCATTTTGACAGGTAAGGGCCCATCTTTTGTTTTTTGAGTAACAATGATGACATCTCCCACATGAAACAGGCAAGTTGGATAGACGGACAGAGCTGGAATATTTGGAATAACCAAGGACAGGTTTCTGTTTACCTCTCCCTCTTGACGTATCTCGGAGAACCTGCTGCAAACCCTTGCGTCACAGTCCTGCCCTTGGCCGCTCCCGACCGACACAAAATGCTTTAAAAATCCTACAAGCGCTGACCGTAGCGCGAGCAGGTCCTTTGTCCTACCGGCCTGCTGATGGGAACGAAAGCCCGCCTTGCTTCCTACATCCTGCGCCACCAACTGTTGACACTGGGAGGCTGTTTCCATGGCGATGGTCAATTGGAAATGGCAGCCTTGTCCCTTCAATTTTCGCCGCGTTGGTGTTGACAGCAGTAAAGGCCTTGCTCTCATTTCCCCGTTCGGCCGGAGAAGATTTCCATTAGATTTATCCTTTCGTATCCAGACGCCCCCACACAATTCAGCTCTGATTTTCCACCCCTCCGCTTCCACTTGTTATTGGCTACGAAGGAAAGAGTCCCTGCGCCTTGCTGGCAGGGATGCAGGTGGGGAAGATCCCCTTGCACATTCGCTGTTTCTTCATGACACTTCCTGAATTCTCATGTCTTTGCAAGGACTTGTAGAGACGTTTTGGTCTCAGCCGTTCTTTAAAGAGAAGTCTTCCTTCCAACATGAGACCTTGCCTTGAGGGTTTGCTCCGGTGCAACGGGATGCCTCATAGCAAGCGGGAAGACCGTGCGGTTCAGACACCCTCAGAGAGGGCCGGCGGGACGCGACTCTTCCGAAGCTGCTCGCAGCGAGACTTCTGCGACCGTCGGTTTCAGCTGAAGCCATTCTTGCTTGCAGCCACCTGAAGTCCAAGGCTGCTCCCGCACCAAAGAACCCTCAAAGCCGAAGCCGACCCTCCCAAACCCTTCTCCCACGCCATGTTACGTGGTACCGGCCTGCAAGAGGAGGCGGATCGCGCTAGGAGCTCTTCTTGCCTTTGACAGCCTCGGTCAGGACGAAGCTGCAGCCGCCGGCGGGCCGCTCCGTTCTGCCAGACTCGAACTTTCTGAGCGGATTCCCTCAACAGCCGCGCGCCTACCGCCATTAAAGCGCGAAGGCGCTCGTCCCCGACGCGTTTCGGTTCCCTTGGCACCGAAAGCTGGGCCGGGCCAACAGCCCAGAGGCAGCGAGCCCGGCCGAGCCTGCCCGTCGAACTGGCCGGGCCTGCCCCTCGAAC